>NW_026855208.1:0-46338 GCF_026571515.1 Ruditapes philippinarum
TTTAAACATCTTCTTAAAAACCCAAAGAGCTAGAGCGTAGCTATTTGGCATGAAACATCTTCTAGTGAGTGTCTACCAAGTTTGTACAATAGCACTTTTATATTAATGTTTTAAAACTAGGCTACATGGATCCAATAGTGATTTAGTATAATATTTTTGGACTCTTAAAAAAATAAGGCTTAATTGATAAGATTGAATCCAAAGATTATTTATATTGGACAATCACATGTTTCAAACGCTTGAAGATCATTGGTTATGAGGATGGAAACAAAGGTATATGCTTGTAGATACGTAGTCATTTCATTAGCTTTTGCAAATGTGAAAGAAAAAAAAAGAAAACGAAATACCTTAATTTTAATGTAAGGTGCACTGTATTTCTGTAAATATTTCAAGAAAACACCTTTAACGAAGATGATTACCAGAGTTTTAACAAAATTAACACCACGAGGACAAATACAGTAAATCTTTACAAATACAATGTTGATTTATCATGTCACATTTTTATTAGATCGTTTAAGCAATCCTGTAAGATTGATATCCTTCTGGTTTACATGTTATAACACATGATTTTCCGACTGTAATATAGAGGCGTTTGTAATCCGGAGATGAAATATGTTGTTGTTCATTTTCTCTATTTGTTATACTGCGTCTGTATATTCATCATCTAATAGCCACCTAGAAAATAAAATGAAAAGTCATAACAAAACAAACAAAAAATACCAAATCTATGGAGGACCGCCACATGTTTACATACTAATCATACATGTACTTTATTAGACCTTTCATCCACGTCAGAACAAAGAAGCTGATGTTGATTTAACGAATCTTAATATTATTGGTTATTCCTATAAATCAGCCAGCAGAAGTAACGTTATATGTTATGTTCAGATTACGATGGTGTTGTAGCCGAATGTCGTTAAAGGCGTACATTCGTATATGAACGAAAAATCAACTATTTATCATATTTTCTTAAAGACATGCTCTTTATTTTGTCTTTGATCAATTTAAAAACTGAAAAGACTTTCAAACAATCACAAAGAAATATATTTCAATTGTATGCGCATCACCCAAGACTACTTACGTATATTTTCACAGCATACGCCACGAGCTTTCACATTGTGTCCAGGTTTAGTGCACCTATAACGTTTTGACCGGTCTTTGCTTTTGCAGTCGGAGCGTTTCATGCATGACCTCTTTGGTTCAGGCACACCAATACCACACCCAAGACAGCATGTGCCGTATCTTCTGTTTGGATGTTCTTGGTGGCAATGTGACGTATCAGGGGGACAGACCTCGGTGTCCGAGCAGTGCGCTATTGCTTTATTTGCATTATAGGACGGCGAAATACAGCCTACAACAAGAAGCATACATCAATTATAATTATGACGATGCGATATAACCGAGAACAAGATAAATAGAGATTGGCCTCGTTAAAATTCATAAAAGAACGCATAGGACGGTGGATATAAAGTACGTTGTAACCGATATCTCGCTAAAACCGATCTCGTTATAAACTGTATCAAATGAAAAGATAATAGAAAGAAAAAAAGAAAAAGGCCGGGGCAAAGACGAATGAAGTGGTACCTTGTTGGAGTAGACTGTTCAGGGATTTTTGTACGGCAAGTTACAGTAAAGGATAAAAAGGGCAATAATAAAAATACACAAAAATGGTTGACGTTGCAGATTCGATGTAACTGAGCGATATTGTTAAGTGTTACGTCCCTCGACCCCCCCCCCCCCCCCAGCACCGGCTTATAGAGACAGATACAGTGTTAATATGCCCCAAACTGTGCAAGATATCCTCACCGAACTAATTTACCGAACTGATACAAAATCCTTATTTTTTAATGATATTGTGTTTTTTTTTTTCAAAAGACACGCGTTGGACTTTTATAGTTTTACATGGATAGGACATTCATTTGTGATAAATACATTTTAATATTTTTTCATAAGGAACGGATTATTTAAATGCATACCTAGCAGATAATTCATTATGGGGCTAGATTGAAAAAATATATCAATTGTCGTCTGGTGTCTTCTCATAAATATGCTATATATAAAGTAATGATAAAAACATTTTATGTACTCACCTAAAAAGAGATCAAAGTGACCTGAAACAAAAAGCAAAAAACTTGATGTACTGTATTTCTATTACAATACCAAAATCTGACTACTTAAAGAAAAAGAAATACATTTTTAAAACTTATTTTAAAAAATCAATATTACAAATATTAAAAAATGTTAAAGTTAATTCTGTTATGTGGCCACAGGTGGCAGTATCATAGTTTGGACACCCATTCCACCCCGCCCTTCCCCTGTATCCCTGCTACAACCCTGAAAAAATAATTAATTACTCTAAGGCTTACTATAAGATACCAAATACAAAACCACCGATAAAGGTATATAAAAAAATCCTCTATATATATAGACTAAAACTATAATTTTGATACTTGTTTTTGGTATCTTATAGTAAGCCTTAGAGTAATTTTTTTCAGGGTTGTATCAGGGGTCTAGGGACAGAGTGGGGTGTGATTGGTGTCCAAACTATGACACTGCCACCTGTGTATGTGGTTAGTAAGAAATAATAATTTATTTTTAAAAACAAAACAAAGATACCTAATTCTATAAAAATGTTGACTTAAACTTTTTTTTTTCTTCAGATATACAATGTATTGGCTTTATGTAAGATATACTTTCCCTAGCTTAATGATAGCTCGTTAAATGTATGTATAAATTGTTATTAAATTCATATTTACATGCATCGTGTATTGAGTGAATAATGAACTCTGTTATAATAATAATTCTGTTCAATTTTGATGGCAATTTTATGAATCATAAAGGAACAACAGTGAATGAAGTGAATGACAGTAACCATGTTACACACGAAGATGTTGCCGTTGAAGAAATCTCTTACGTTGTATTATTAAAAATACCCGAGTTTTTCCTTTTTCGAGAAAAACAAGAATATAAGTCAACGTAATTTCGACAAAATAAGCGATATATAGTTTTTTTAGAAAACAAGAATATAAGTATAGGTTATTACGACAAAATACTCGAGATATTTCTTTTTAGAAAACAAGATTGTAAGAAAATGTTATTACTAAAACAATAGTCCTTTAGAAATGGTTCAACTTGTAGACCTATACTATTATTTAATTTGTAAATTATATATTAAGATTCAATTCCTCTGTTCCACAGAATGTAAAGGTCTAGAATAATGTCAATTGTCACAACTATTTTAACATAAAAAAACAAAAACAAAAAACAAAAAACAACATAAATTGATTTTTATTACAAAAATGTAAAAGATTTCAATATGTCGGGAAATGATGCTGATTCTCTTAAAATGATTAGTATATACTAGAACTATGTCATAATAATATGTTATACAGTCTCACGGTTTATCGTGCGACAAGATAAAATAATTATAATGTGTTTACTTGAAATACTTTAAGATGACTTATAGGCCCGTTGGTTGGGTGTGATAAGTTTTTCACTTTTAATGTAATGTTCCGGTATGTTCACACAAAATACAGCAATTTCTTATTTTATCTTTAAATACGTTTCCAGCATAATTATATTATATATATAATTATATACCTTTGCTCTCCCTTTATTCTTGCAAATAAATGTTTTGTTAATTATTTTTTATATATAAATGCATTATATGCATTATACGTATGAAATAAAGCGTTCAAATCAACTAATACAGACGTCACAGAAACAACGCTCTTTAGGATGTTAAAGTTTTCCTCTTTGCATATCAATAAATGAATTGCTAAATAAAACAAACCTCTGTAACAACAACAACAACTAAACAGTATAAACGTTATTTTCAGTAGCATTCACTGTGTTCATATAGAAAATGATAGAATAATGAAGGAGATATGACGAGAACGAACGAATGATCGAACGAGTTTCTACTTACCATCTTAAAACTTAGTAAAAAAAATAATATTTTCATTACATATGTATATTTTATTATTAATTTACAAATAAATTAATGCTTAATGTATGTGGATCTATTTCTTAAAACATTTATTTTCTTTCTATAATGTCAAATAGATAAATAAATTAAATAAATCTTACCTGATAAAATAAACAGAACAAAAGTTGCCTGTTTGTTGTCTTTCCACATGTTGAATAATACAAGTTATCTATATCACCTGGCATTACCACAGTTATTGCAATTGTTGCACTCTTACCAAAGACGATGATTATACACCAGATACTCGTGCATCTGTCATTTTCGGATTCATTTGTGATTTGCCTATATATGGACAGTTATTCTGCACTACTTTGCACGTTGTTTTTTAAACGTTGAAATAATACTATTTATCAGCGTTCACAATAATTATTATTATGTATAACAAACATGTACGTTATTTTTACAATGTAATATACTTTCAGAATTATAAAACTTTGATGAATCGATTAAACAGAACCTGTGCTTGTTTGTTTTACCGTCCGTCCGTCCGTCCGTCCTTATCTACACCATTAATATTCAAAGTCTTCCGCATCGTAGGTTACCCACTGCCGAACCATTACATGTTTACATATTAATCGCCCGTGGGTTTCCGATGATAGGTCTTTCGGACGAAACCTGAACAGTACCGAGGTATCAATGTTCAACATTGGACATGTGAAAAAGACAGGTTTTACAGTAAACCGAACTGTACAATAAAGTATATACATGTACAATTACGTTTATAAATACAGAATGAACACATTGATGTAAGTAATATACCCTGTCTTTTAGAATAAATATGGTAAAGTATATTCGTTAATAAGTTAATTAACTAGCAATGAGCAATTAAACTTATACAGGTTTATGACATATTGTTTTCTATAATGCTAATATACACCTTTTTAACTTACAATTATGAATAGGAAAATGATTAGGCTTCGTATTTATGACAATTTATAGCTCTTTTTTCTCTTTAAGATTTTAGAGATTTAAAAGTCGTCGATAAATCAGTCTCTAACATGACGAAATACAATTAAAACGTCACATTACAGCTTGATTTACCAGCTCATATTAAATGTATTTTTAATATAATTATCATCATTATTGTTAAGTAGATATTATGCAAAGGAAACCATAATCTTGATCTAGATAAATGCTATCATCCTGTGTATCATTAAAATAAATGAGCCCGTGTCACGACAAAACCAACATAGTGGCTTTGCGACCAGCATGGATCCAGACCAGCCTGCGCATCCGCGCAGTCTGATCAGAATCCATGCTGTTCGCTCTCAGATTCTCTACTTGTAATAGGGTTTGTAAGCGAACAGCATGGATCCTGATCAGACTGCGCGGATGTGCAGGCTGGTCTGGATCCATGCTGGTCGCAAACGCATTATGTTGGTTTTGTCATGACGCGGCTCAAATGATATATTGCCGAGCAAGGCATTCTTTCCAACAAACAAGTTGGATTTCCTTTCTTTAATGGATCGCGTAGGGACCTCCGTGGCCGAGTGGTTAAGGTCGTTGACTTGAGATCACAGGTCCCTCGCCGCTGTAGGTTCGATCCTCACTCGGGTCGAAATCTTTCATGTGAGGAAGCCATCCAGCTGGCTTACGGAAGGTCGAAGGTTCTACCCAGGTGCCCGCTCGTGCCTGAAATAATGCCCGGAGGGGCACCTGGGGACTTCCTGCACCAATAAAGACGAAAAATCTCGGCGGGACGCTCTAGGATGGCCCGACTTGAGTGTACGGTCGCCAATATGGGCTTTCCGGCGGCGACCTTAAATAAACGCATTAAAAAAAATAATGGATCGCTCACACCTAGTTTTAGTGCTCTTTATGCGGATGAAAAAAGCGGACTGTCAGGCAATAGTCCGGCTGAAAATCCAGTCTACCGGATAGCAATGGAAACAAAGTTGACAAAAGTAAGACCAGATACGCACACTTTCTCAATAAAATTATTAAAATGCATGCCAAAGCATGCCTGACTTACGCGGAACACAAGTATCCTGAAACGGTGTCGGATCGGCTCGGTCTTAAGCTTTTTTGTTGACAAAAATATCTCTGCCCGAAAAACGGTCCTTGAAGAATGCTCCAAGAAAAAAAACGGTGCGAAAATTCGCTGCTATGTCTGATGTTCGTAAACGTTTTCCGGTAAAGTGTGACATAGTCAATAAGTCATATTTGTATTGTCATTGGCAAAAACCTTTCTATCTTCTATACAATATTCTGGCTGAATAGATGCTGGATCACGTGACGGGAATCATTCATATACATTCGATGGTACATTCTATCTCAGACACACTTTGAATATATATTATATATAGCTGTACATAACCCCATTTATATTGTCGAAACCTCGACCATTTTTAGAATTTGTGACAAATAGACACTTTTGTATCCTTGTTGAAATTCATATGAAAACATATCTTCAGTCACTTTGAAACACGTACAAACAAATAGTGTAGATGTGGCAATAGTCACTTTGAAAGACGAGTGTCCTCCCGTTTTATATATCTTTATTTTAGTCCCTCACTCATTTGTTGATTATATTTGCTTTTGTAGAGGTTATTGGTGGTATTGTCTGGCAATAATGACATGACTAATAAATGTTCGGGAAAGTTTGTCGTCATTTTCCGTGAATTAGTACGATACAAAATGTTTTTATGATATTAAGGTTTCGATGCGGTCCCTTTTTTACAAGAATTGCGGGTAAAGCATACTTGTTTCTGATTAAAAAAATATCCCCACTTTCTAATGAAACGTGAGTGGAAGAAGAGGTAATAACTTTACTTTTAGAGAGATAACATCTTTACTTCATTTGAGTTTTTTATTTTCTTTGTCACGAAATCTTTAAAGTATGTTAAATTTTTACATATAGTTTTGATATATTTTAAAAAATGTGAAAAGAACTTTTTAGAGCAAGATTCAAATTAATTCTAAATATTCAACGTACTAAGGTGCTTCTATTATAAAACATGAACTTAATTGCCGAAGAAAGGTCATTGAATGTGTGTGGGTCTCGAAACAATATAGCCTAAATATTGAGTCTTGAGCATTTCACTGATTTTGTAAGAATACGGGTACTAGTATTTTGAATACAAGTATTAGTATTTTGTTACTATGTATACCATTCTAACACCTGTAAGGCGTGCCAGAAAACGTCGTTGTCTGTTTGCAACGTTTTGACGCAACCCGTTACAAAGATTATCGGAAAAATTTACTTCTAACTGCACGGGAAAGTTAAGTTAGCAGTGTATTTGAATATCTATTTGGAAAATATGCAACTAAACTTCTACATGTAGTTCAACCTTTTATTCATAAGTGTATGTAACAGTCTGTAATTTTGCATATTTACAATAAAGTAGTCCCATGTTTGCTCGAGTTCTATTGCTATGAAATATTTAAAAAAAAGTTCTCTTATCAACTGCGTAGCCTGTCAATTGATACGACCAAATTGGCTGTCATCTATATATCAAAATTTATAAGTAAACCCTTATGCCCTTCGGCACGTGCACGTCGTGAAGAGGCACAGGCGTTGGCACTTTGCGACGCATTACAGAAAACCGAAACTTGTATCCTACATACCAGTTGTCGATGATCTGATTGAATTCATGAGGGGTGGTAGCCTACAACAATGTAGGTACAGACAACGAGGAAAGGCATTATAGGGTGAGCCCATGGTTTGAACGTTTGCTGACAACAACAGCTGAACGTTCGCTGTAAAGGGACCTGCTTTCCGGCTCACAATTAATTTCTTTGGCTTATACTAGAACTACATCATTTGTGCTTCAAATTAACACTTAAAGGGCATGACTGGTAACAGTTCTGGGGCCCGTGCACGATGGCGAAAGCTATTTTTGTGCCTTATCGGGGGGGGGGACCATTTAAGATAAACTTCATTCATACATACCTTATTCCAAGTTCATAGTTTCTATGTTACAGAAATGTACATACATGTATTTATTTGTTAATTATTATCAGGTTTTAAGCAGTAATTGTTCATTTACATAATCTGAAAAGACGACGAATTCAGTGCAAATGTACAAATGCCCATCACATTGGTTTGTTCTAAAGCTGCGGTATTCACTTTATCATGGCAGAGCCCTGGACCATCCCGATAAGTTACTGGGATGATCCGGGACAATCCGGAGTGAAATTATTGTTGTGGTCACACTTACCCCGGTAGTTCTACGGTAATTCCCAACTAACCACCCAGGATGCGCTCCGGACCATCCAGGCAGAGCTACGTTCAGAAACATGCCGGTGTTTCCCCGGTCGTTCCTGGAGGGTGCCGACAGAGCCCCAGTTGACCCAGGCAGAGCCCCAGTCGATCCAGGCAGAGCTCCGGCAGAGCCCCGGTAGAACCCTGGCGGATTGAAAACGCGCGAAAATGATTACGTTGATACATTATTCATGATGATTTTCAGTATAATCCTTATGCAAGACTGGACAGAAGGGAAATGGGGGAGGGTTTTAATACAAACAAGTGCAATCATCGCAAATTGTCGTGATTCTTTTGAAATGAACCGATCAACCGTAGTTCCATCGTCATCCTCCGGAGCTCAGCATGCATCCTGCGGCTCTGCCGTCATTCGCCGGAGCTCTGCCGGCATTCTTCGGGGCTCTACCGTAGCTCTGTCGGCTATATCATACCCCGGATCATCCCCAGTTTGCGCCGGCAGAGCTTCGGTGCTTCCCCGGTTTAACCCCGGTCGTTCCCGAAAAGCTAAGGATGAAGCCGGCAAAGTTATACTTCCCGGATCACCCCGGACCATCCCGGTGATATTGAATATTTTAATCCATCTGGGGTCGTACCCCGTCGTTCCCGGATCACGCCGGACGTCTTTTGGGACTCTGCCGGGATGTAAGTGAAACTGCAGCTTAATATATGTTAATCTTGTTATCGGTGTTATTATAATATCCATTATAATATTTTTTAAAGAAAATCACCACCACTTCCGCATGTTACTTATTGCATTTATAAACAAATACCAAAATTGCTATTTTCTAAAGTGCGCTTTTTGGCAGTTTGTCACGTAGCGTACCGCTGTCACGTGTCAATGTGACGTAAGCAGAGTCTCGCGCCAGTCATAATAAATTGTAACCGCCATTTTCATGTGCAGCAATTCTATTCATTAAGTGCCAAGATTAACATGTTAAGATTTTTATTGCTCATTAAAGACGCTTAAACTGTCATGTTTATATAAACTCCTCAAACCAATTCATATTCAGATTAAATAAACTTCACTAGTTTATATATCTATTGTAAATTAATTATGTTAAATGGATTTAACAAAACTGCTGTACGCGTTATAAGACAATATTTTCACTACTGATTTACAAACTTCGACGCGATGTTTTGACTGATTCTAAATATTATTCAAACGATTTGATAATAACAAATGTTACTTAAAGTGACAAGATCAACAAAATTTAAATCTGGGGAAATCGGTTTACCGCATTATGGCTTTTTTATGGTTTCGCAAATAAAAACTCTAGATAAAAACACTTCGCAATATGGGAACATGTTAATATTACTACCATCTATCACCGTAAATCATGTTATGTTTATGTATCCATGCTTGGAAAGAAGGAAGAAATTTCATTTTTTAAAAATACCAAAACAGAATAAAGATTACTCAGCTAAAATAAAATAACGTAAATGTCCATTATAATAAGTGTCCATTATATTAAGCATTTACCAAATTAAATCTGCGGCGCAGAGGCAAAGTGAATGGTTTAAGTTTCATTTTAAATACTGCAATCCTATTGGACAAAATATAATTTCACACTATTGAATGATATTTCAGTGTCTTTGTTAATAATTCATAAGTTTAAAATTTAAAATCTCATTATTGGCAAATAATAAATTATTAAATTATAAATGCAAAATACATTGAAAGTTGAGTTGAGAAATAATTTATATGGAAGTAAACTGGGTTACTATATTACCTATTTTCTTATATGTTAGGTAAAATTGATTGTATCTTATATACCTCAAAATGGTTACCATCACGGAAGAAAAGAAAAGTTTTTCCATCTATCTATGTGCATTTAATAAGGATCAATCCGGTCGGCTTCAGATGAAATAGTATTTCCTGACAGGCATTCTCCTGTTCATGTGATTGACCATTACATCATAGTCTCGGAGGTGCACACACACGAATTGATAAAATTTTGACTCTTGAAATAATATAATAAACATTGTCTCAAGATTTAGTTAAATTACCTATTTTGCATTTTCTTATTTGCACATCTACATCAAATCTAACTCATGACTTATTGTAGTGTACTAAAAAGTCCAATAACTGCTGATTTAAGTTACTTCGGCAAATAATCTATACAATATTTGTGTAGATTTTTTTTATTTTATCTTTTATTTGCCGATTTTAGGTGAAAAGTCATGCTTGTATAAATGATCTTTAATTAAATTGGTAAAAAACTGTTTAAAAACATGACTATATACATGTACTCGTAATACTCGTATTAAGTTAATCCTAATTTTCCTAATATATATGATGTGGGAATAAAATGCAATTTTCAAAAATGGACCAATATACATGCAGAGAGAATTGTATGTCATTTTGTTACAATTTGTCTTAATAATAAATATAGTCATGAAAAACGTTAATTTGAATTTGCAGTAGCTCTTGGTCTTCTTCAGCAGCAATTATAATTATACACACAAATATGACAAAACAAAGTGGCATAACGTCATTGAATATAGCATATAAGATATTTTTCTATAAATCCAGGAGTTATTTTCATCGAGTGTTATGAAAATAAAAATTTCATGAGTGGCGGTAGCGACGAGTGATATATAATAATTTTCATTCCACAAAATGAAATTAAATCCTGTATTTATGGGAAAAAATTGAATTTTTTGTTTATTTTATACATTTTTGTCTTTTTTACATTACAATTTAAAAGATTTTCCCTCAAATTGTGTGTACTGGCAGAATTTAAAAGAAAGTAGTCCGGCAAGACAACAATGAAAATATGGAAAATATTTTTCACTGCATTGGAAAATAAATATTTACAGTGAAAATACGTAAAGAATGAAAATTCGCATTTTATTTCATCAATAGTTCTCAATATTTAATTTATAAGTATATAATAAATGTATATAGTAAATACTGGTAAGTTAAATATAAAGTTATCTAATGTGGTATAATTCTTCCTAACATATAAGGTATACTAAATGTATGTACAGGTACATGTAATGAAGGTTTAAAGTTAATTGTACCTAATCGCATTTATTCAATTAAGTTGGAAGGGTTTGACCTTCTGTTGATAGACGGGACTTTGTCCGCACTGTAAAATTAATGAGAGGTTTTTCCCTATTTTGTCCACCTGACCATTTCAGAAAGAGAGATTTTAATTTTTCAGAACAGGTTTTGTAGATCTCCCAATTTTCTTAAATTGAAAACATACACATAATGTCAAATTTATACATTTTATTAGAATAAAAAAACATAACCATAAATAGTATATTAATATGAAGAATAAGAAACATGTCGTTTAAAAAAATTAATAAATAGCACATAATTATGATAAAATATGATAAATTTTCCCGGATCCAAACTTAAAATATAATACACAAAACCGACAAGACTCTTACATATACAGACTATAGCTGAGCATAGTTCATTTATTGACAGACTGAACACTGAGACATTTCAAAATATTCTTAGTAACGTCTGGGTGTGATATAGAATATATATTCACTGCTAAGAAATTTTATGATTGTTGCGAAACAGTAAGCTTTCATAGAAAACATCGCAAAGTGACTCATATTTTCCTCATATGTCAAAAACATTATTTAAATAAATCTAAACACGTGTTGAATTAAATCAACTAGATTCGTTGGTTAGTTTTTATATAATCAAGGTCAAACACGTTGATCAGAAAATGAAAGGAAAGATAGAGTGGAAGGAGATAATATGATATAGCTAATATAAATACATGTATATTCCTTCATTAAATTATGACATTATCTGTAGCGGGATTAAGAAGTTTTCCTCCAAAGACTTATCCGAAAATATACTAAATATTCAGTGTTATAAATTTCTATTTTTGTATTGTCAATCATAAAAAGGCAGAAAGTGCAGAAAGAAAGTGCAGTGATAAAAATTCTAGATGTGTAGTGCAAAACTGTTACAGATTTCACGATTCGAGTGCAAAAATATGACCATGGAATGGTTAAAGAGGAAGAAAAAAAATATTTGTCTTATTAATAATATGCTAATAACAATTTCCATACTTCTGAACTGTTGATTATTTTCAAACCGCCTTTGGTCTCTTGCCTGCTGTGACCAATGAATTCTACACTAACGATTACGCAATGTTAAAGGTTTAACCCGAATTATGATTTCCGGTAATTGTTCACGAAACCAGCACTTGTCTGTGCGCATGTGCATGCGCATGACTGTAGTCGGAGTTGATCATTGAATCACGTGACACAGTCTGAACCGGAAATAAATCTGAAGTTGTTTTTTCTTCACCATGTTGAGTCTCAAGGTGACGTCTTAGGTCGACTTTACGCTGGAACGCCCGGCCACATGTTTTACAGGTAAAAGGTTTAAATCCGGAATGTTTTCGGCAATGTGTAATGAGGTTGGAACTTTGACTAAATGCCTTACCGCAATGGCTGCATTTGTATGGCTTTTCACCTGAAAGTACAGCAATTGGATATTGACTCAGGGGTCATATAATGAGTTATCATAAAATACAGATTTTTCTATATCAGAGGAATTTGAAATGCAGCGAAATTAAAATGATCTGTATATAAACCCTTCAATTCAGCCAACCAGTTTCAACGAGGTAGTAAAAAAAGATTTTTTCTTTAAGTTTTCCTTAAATAAATGTTCCTAAAACGCTTTCACTGATCATTGACATTAAATCTAATTTCCAATAAAAGAGATAACGCAGATGGAATATCAAGAAATGACCCGCAAACCCTTCACTGTCAGGAACAGCAAAATTTGACAAATGAATAACAGTCTATCGAAATTTGTACAAATCACAATGATTTCTCCTTTCTGGTTTATATCAAACATCTCAACTAATAGAAATCAGTGTTAGGAATCCAGGGGTCTTTTAACTATTAACACAAATATGAAGGAAGTTTACAGTGTTAAGGGATTTTCTATCATTACTAATTCCGTCTAAATCAAATATCAGACGCGACATAAATTTGTTCTGGGAATGATCCGTCGTGTATTGCTATCAATAAGCATAAGAAATTCAATTTGTCCATCGCAGTCCCCAACGATAATCGCGCTGATGTTACATTCACCATTGTCAAATAAAATGGCACTCCCGATTTCTCCCAAAAGACCATGACAAATAATTACAAACCTTAAAAGCCTAATTGTGTTACATGTTGACTCGCGCAAACTTCACTTTGGTTTTATAAACAACCCCAAAGCGCCACGATTTCATTACGCTAACCGGAGACAAACCCGTTGGATTTATGTAAATTTGCACAGTTTAGAGTAATTTCTATTCCGTTCAGATTGCCGAATGGGCTGATATAGATTCATGAGAGAACAGGGGTGAGAAAACAATTTACTTTTCGTTCAATCAAAATGATTGAATTTCTTCAAATCTGAGTCCTCCGTGTATTGTCTATGGGGTTGTGTTTGATTTTTGGCGGGTTTCCTGAATTGTTAACGACAGTTGTACCTAATATGTCAACAAAATGTTTCCTAGATTTGCTTTATAGAAACAAGAAAAGTGAAAAAGGCCGAATAAGTATGCGTGTAACTTTGATCGGTATATTGATGAACTAAACACTACAATAGTGCTACATTATGTCGAACAGTCTAGGTACATTTGCGAGAGGTAACATCTATGTTGCGTTATCATTTGTTCATTTTTATATATCTTAATATTTTGTTATGAACAATTTTATTCGGTAAACATTTAACTATAACTGCAAAACAGTAGCAGACCAGACATCTTTGATAAAAGTTTACTTTTCGTTCTTTCAAATATCCTACATGATTGTTACTGAAAAGGATTTGATTTTAATAGCTTTAAAGAAATTGCCAGATTTAAATGTCAAATAATATTTCGTTCTCATAAATTTTATGTTTAAGAACGAAGATTGGATTGTGTTCACTACTCCAGAAGGGTTCATCTCGCTTATACAGCTTCTCCAAGATTTTTAATTCCCTAAACGGAAAACTAATCGAAAGTTAGTTATACCCCTTCACTGCAATCTTTAAATTCCTGCATTTCTGCACATTTAAACTACCATAAAGCGTCTAAATCAGATTTCACTGATTAATTACCACCGGTAACTGTATTAGAAGGAAGTGACGTATTCCGTTTTATTTACACCTACCACGTGCGCTAATTTGACTGAAAATGGAATTAAAACGCGCACCTTGGCATAAGGATGCGAACTTTTCACAATTAGGCGCTATAACTTGGGAAGAAGATTGACTATTAGTGCAAACCGTTTATTAATGAATCCGTAATTGAGTTAGAAAACAGCCCCGAGTTTTGGAGATTGCCAACCTTTAAATCACAGAGTCACGGTTATATTTTCCTCTCTTCAGGAGCGACACCGGTGACATTTTTGTGGCTTTCAGAATAATTTGAAAGGACATATTTCTAGGACAGTTTCAGTGATGGCGTTACAAGTCATTTTAATGCCGTTTTTGGCCGTTCTTTTCCCCTTAATTTACGACGATAATTCTGTCCGGATAGCAGGTAACTTTTGTTGTGTCTGGCATCGCAACATTTAGGACATTTAATGGGTGGAATCAGAAGTTTTGTAGCATTGAAAGCGGCATTCGTTTCAAGATAACTGTAGTTGCATGCAAGATAATATTTCACTCATCATTTATATACCCCCATACACTTTTAAATCATTCCATAGAATCGGAAAAATAGGCCGCTAACTTGGTAATTAAAGAAAGATTTTAATTGCTAGTGCAAAGGGCAAGTTCCTTGCTAATATACAGGAACAATGCATTCATTGCTCACTATCTTCACTGAAATACCTAAAGAATTTTGAAATTATCCACAAAGAAAAAACTGATTGGCTACTCTTTAAGTAATTATAAACAGACATACCAGTATGTATATATGTATGCTTCTTCATGTCTGACTTCTGATGGAAACGTTTACCGCAGTAGGGACACGGGTATGGTCTTGTGTCACTGTGTATCAGGAGATGGGTTGATAATGTTGAGGAACGCTTGAACGATTTACCACATTGTTGACACTGTTATATATGAAAAAAGAATAAATGTACCGTTACTATTCTAATAATATATCGACATAATCATAGATTTTACAATGCCTGCTAATTCAAAGAAAATGAAATCACCATTTTAACTTGCTTCAAATATTGATATGATTAAAAGAACATTATTAACATAATTAAAGTTTGGTCAAATCATAAAGGAAAACACTGAAACATATATATTTGTATCATTGTTTGCTAAGAAAATTATGAACGTAATTTAAAAGAATCATGAATGAAGAAGTTGATGAATTTTTTTTATTAAAGTACCTGAAAACTTTTTTCTTGTGTATGAACTGCTCGGTGCTGTGTCAAGCTAACAGAGTGACCAAATGTTTTGTTACAAACGTCACACGCATACGGGCGCCTACCGCTGTGTGACCGCCGCACGTGCACTTCTAACCCGTGCGGTGTGCTAAATTGTTTCATGCATTTTACACATTCGTAGGTACCCTTCTCATAGGATCCGAATTCAGACATAGGGTGGGGTATTTGAGCCTCTACAACCGGACTGTCATAGTTCATGTTAAATCCAGCTTGATTCATTCCCATATTTAAATTAAAATTAGCCAGTCCTTTAGCACAGAGGTATGGGTACATTCGTGGGTCCGTCCAAAAGTTTGGCACGTTTGATCTAGCCATTGCAAATATGTTAAAGGGATTTCTGTAGATTCCTTGTAGTAAATTATAGCGGTAAATTTCAGCCAGACACAGCTTCGGATCTTGCAGGCCATTTCTTGTTTTACTCACGTGCTCATCATCTAAAAGCAGAAAGTATATTTCAGTGAAAAAAAAATCAAATGAAAAAAATGAATTTTTACTTATGTCGTACGTACTCCATTATTAAGACATATAAACATTGAAATATGATTTTGATGATCTTTTTTAATAATTATAATCTTTAAACTGAAATGGCAATTTTTCATGATAAAATAGAGGATATTTGTTTGTTTTGCATGTAAGATTGAAATATAATTTCACTGAGTGAACACCAGATGCAATATTTTCACGAGTGGCGTAGCCACGAGTGAAAATATAATAGCTGGTGTTCACGAATGAAATATATTTCAATCTTATATGTAAAACAAATAAATTTTCTTTTTATTTTATGCTTTTTAAGTGATTTTAAGCTATTTTTTTATTGATTTTGCCGCGTAACGTCGCGCATTCTCCTTTGTGACGTCATTATATCATGACGTCACATCATCAGTTTTGAAATCTAGTTCCGTTAAATTTCTCTAATTTTGTTAAATGTCTAACATGATGTATGATGACATTGACTTTCTTTTCCTAAAGAAGCAAAATTTACGTATGACGGCATTTATTTCTGCCTGTTATTCCATTTAGTTATGATTTTCTGTTCATCCGCATTCAGATATAGTCCGGCTACAGTGAAAATTATATTTTATAAATTTCACTAGTGGTTTATCAGAATATAATCATCTGATATATTACAATAAAACACTGGAAAGCATGAAATAAGTATTATTAACTATTTACTTATTTTAGCAAACCAAAAACAAAACGGGATAAGATAAGCATTGTTTAAGCTTGTTGTTATAATATAGACAATGAAACAATTAATGCTCAAAAGTGAGAAAAAAAATCTAAAACTAGCCAGAAGCCACTGCTTGCTATTCCAGCTTTTCAAAATGCCAATAAACTTTGAACTTGCTGTTTGAACTACATTTCATTAATCTTTGGTAAACTTAATAATTTTTCCATTCTCTGTATAGTTTAATATCCTTAGAGAAACATTTAAGTCAGTAAAGAATATATCTACAATAATATATAGTAAGTTTTACATATAACTCCGATAGAGAAATGATAAATAGAATTAAGGAGTCCACGTCTTTTATTATGACATAATTCAAAATGCAATAAGCTTATAACTTTGTCTTTATTAAATTCCACATTGTTATAACCTGACAACAATATTTCCTAAAAGTTAAAAAAATGATATGAAAGGAACACAACTGAGCTTTTTTTGACATGAAGGGACTAGAAATATTTTTTCGGGATTTATTTGATGAAGGTTTAGGCTAATAATTTGTGTGCAAAATTTGAGACTATTCCCTCAATCAATTTTACCAGAATAATCATTTTAAGTGTGCAAAATGATTCAAAAATGAAATGCGTTGCACTCAAACCGGGATAAGAATTGTACCAAACATTTTATGTTTTTAGGTATTTTGACCTCCGTTGAGTTCCGTAAACAGTTTAACATTTATTCAAAATAAATTAAATTTACCAAAATTGAAACAAAACGATTCTAACCCCAAAAAGATCCGCAGCCAGTAAATCAAGTTGTTAGGAATTTTAGTTAAGATGCTATAAATTATATACATGTATAATAACATGCAATAAATTGAAGGCATAGTCATGCTTTATTTAAACGCACCTGTTTCTTTGTGATTTTACATAATTCAAAAGAATAAACTTCTAAATAACACCTTTTTTGGCTTTGCAGTTTTATATACAGAAAATTGAAGTGAAATTCTGTTATATCAAAGTCCGTTATATGACCGTTGAAAAAATAGCATTTATAGATAGAAGTTTCATACATACCTGAATTTTTATTTTCATTCATATCTTCATTTTCTTCAGTATCTTTGTTCTCCACGTCATCTTTAACACTCAGCCACGGCCGGAATGGTCGTATTTTCCCAGCTTCCCTATTGTGGGAAACTTCATTGTCTACATCCGGTACCGGGGATGAAGATGACCTTGAACTTACGGGGCTGGCATGCGCGGCGAGCGTGTTTCGCGGCGTTATTGGTGACGTCAATATAGGCGACGTTGACGGTGGTACACGGTGTGGTATTGTCAGGTTCATTGCGGTCTCGTACTCTGTAAACAAGAAAAGTATGCTGTTCAAGAGAAATAAAAATTATTTATTTTTAAATATTTTTTTTCACAACTTGTTTTGATACATAGTTCAACCGGGAATCTTTCCTGAACGGGAAAGTTAGAAACTTACATGCATTCTCAGCATATTTATATTTCCTTAGATAGAAAGAACTTCAATTGTAAATGCTGTATGGACACGGGGCAATGAATTAATAAATGTTTTTATACTGAAATAAATAATAATAAAACATGATGACTTTGAAATAATAAGTAGACGTGCAAGTAATGTAAAAATGTAGTTTGCATATATTCAATTTTTATAATAGTGTTTAAGCATGTTTTTGCTTTATGTAAAAAATTTAATTGTTTTATATTATGTTTAATTAAAATTGAACCTACAAATATATACAATATTATTTCATATTTAAGGTACTTTTTTAATTTTAGATATGAACCAGCATGACTCCTATTCTATACAAACGTGTATGATTATACTCAAATAGTCAAAATACATGAAATATATAATATCATTGTCAATTGAAATATTAATGTTGCATAAATATTGCCTAGATAAGAAACGGTAATACAATTATCCCAGATGTAGAAACAACAATACCAGTAATTTACCCGGTCATATGGAATAAAACACTCCGAATCAAGTTTTATATCTAATATTGAATGCTATCCACACATAGTCAAATCTAACTTCTAAAGCATTTTAAATCTGTTTCTTGTAACGTTACATGGTATGGTGACTATCGTTTCCTTGAGTTATTTTGTCAAATATACAATTATCATCATTTTCCCACATCAAAACTATGTAAACTAGTATATTTCATATAGATCGAGTAGTCGAGTTAATAGACCTACCCTAAAATGAATAAATAAAAAGGAGTAAAAGTTAATAGACCTAACCTTAAGTGAATAAATAAGAAGATGAAAAAAGAATGACAGTTTTTTCTTATCTTGTATTCTTCATATTTTTTACATCATGTCGCTATACTGGTTTATACCCCATTCACAAACATGTTGCAGCCACATAATATATTTGTATCTTAACTTAAAATACCTGCCTATAGGTGACTTAATTGATGTATGTTATTGAAAATAACTTTGCCGCTGATATTCATTTAGTAATATATGTACCTCATCTTGAGACAGTATATTACTGTTAATAAAACATATTAAAAAACAAAATTGTACATAGTGGCACCACGGAATTGTAATATAAATCTGTGGTGGCACACAATAACAAATTATTATTTTTGAATATGTTATGATGAAATTCCAAAAAGAGCAATAAAAATCACATTGGACAGAAAGGTATGTATCTTTCAATATGGTCCTATACTTATGATGAGAAATTCAATCCATAATTGATATTAATTAATTCTATATAATTGAATAAAGGTATAATTGTATCCTGTCAAGTAGCTAACAATCTGTGATATATAAGCTAATACAGTAATGTTTATGTCGTTACATAATAGTTAATTTGTTTAAATTACTAAAAACAATATTTATAAATCTGTTTAATTCTAGATAATCTTACCTTTGATTTTTGGTGAAACCACCGAAAAAGCACTATTATGGTCTAATGCCGACTCTAACTCCATATTTATTTGACAGTTTTTTACCAAAAATGATTTTGGCATAGCATATAAAATCAACCAATTGTCCCAATTTTTTCCTTTATAGTATTTATTAATATATTTGTAATCTATAGTAAAGAAAAATTATCCTATTATTTTATTAACACTATTTTCGTCGCACAATCTTAATATTTTTGACTGCAAATATTCAGTAGTCAAAGACACATCACGGGTCTGTAAGTATAAGTACAATAAAAGAATTATTCTTGAATTTAAATAAAAATCACGCTTAACAAACGCGATGCCACTATAGCGCATGCGTATAAGGAAGAAAAATCCACAAGTGGCATGTGCCGAGATTAGCAATCTTTACAAGGATAGTTTACTATTGGACGATGACGGTGTTTCTGATTAGACTAAGCTCCGCCCACTCGCGGGTTATCGATACTTGAGCAATAGTTTAAAGACGGCAAAACAGCTTTTGATAAAAGAAACTTAAAACTCGTCTGTGTTGCATTAATTTGTTGTTTTTGCTTTTATAATCAGGATATCTAAGATTGTGCACGAGAATTGAAAAATAATTGATATCGAGTTTTCTACATTTCAAATAAAATAAATAAATAAATAAATTAAATTAAATTAACGTTCAGAGTTAGGAAGCTACAATGCTGCCTTACGGTTGAGTCGGGCTAATTTATTCAGGTGTCTGTTTGTACCCGTCAAACATGCATTGATATGAACGTTAGTCTTCCTGTACTAAAACTTGAGAGAATCTGTTAAAACAGAATTACTGTACAAATTGAACTTTTACGCAACTTTTCAATCAGATGAAGTCAGTGATTTAGAAAATATAAGAACTTATGCCCTATTTGTAGAGAAATCAATTTCAATTACAGAGATATTTAAAGCTAGTTTGCAGTGCTCATCTTGTTACCGTGCAGTAAAAAGCTTTGAAACAATTTAAATTCAAATCAGTTAAAAACCAGAACCATCTGTTCGTAAGAGATTTAAACACTGCAATATCCCCCAATTTCTGTTTAATTAATCTCGGGCCGTCAAAAACCCGATAATCTGTTGAAAATTATTTGAAAGAATCGTCAACAAAGTTGATTTAATCATTTGCCGTAATTTCAGTCAAGTTCACCTCTATTTCACTAATCAGATCAATTAGTTTAATTAAATCACTAGAGTCAATCACTCTTTACACTCGAACACGCTCCAGATGTACCCATAATGCACCGGGGTTAAGTTTGATTACAAAATCGCCATTGGCTGCTAAATTCCCAAGAGGTCGAATCAGTTGTTCTGATATGAACCAGGTACTAGCGTGAATAATGGCTTGTCTCTTTTTTTCTGTGTTTTCCAACATTTTTGTATTCATTGTCGCCGCTTTATTCTATCTGGGTGCATTGATTTAAAGTGTCTCTAACTGCTATAAAGACTGTTCTCTGGGATAAGCCGGAAAAGTCACGTGAATACCTCATAGCATTGTCGCTGACAATTCACAATATATACTGTTTAAAAGAAAATCGGACATGTCGCATATTTTAAAGACAGAAGTTATTGCAAAAAGTTAGAAAACTATACATATATATTACCAACTATAATTAACTACGGCACGTTATTTCACTGTGATATTGTCCTTAAATGACTCCTACTCGTAGTCATATTTTAAATTTAAAGTTCATGACACCAAGAGATTTTTACAGTGCAAAATTTAGAATATTAAGGAAAGTTGTCTTATCTCAACTTTGATTTTAGGAACAACATGAACAGTTTCTACAAATTTGGAAAATGTACTAAAACGGGACAGGTGGTGTCCATATACAGAAAAAGATGTGATTGCTTACAAGAAAAATGTCTATATATGTGTACGGTTCACGGCGAACTAGAGCCACTGAAATAGAAAGTCATCATGTGTACAGCTGAACAATTTGTCTTGGAACGGTTTTTGAATAAATTTTGTTTTCCAAGCCCAGACCAAACAAAGTTTGATAAAAAATGTCTGATTTAATTATTCGGATTGAACATGGCCAGAAACAAAGTCGGTGTCCCCGGGGATCATAACTCTGTATTAAAGCCGACCTAGGAGGAACCTTTATTATAATACTGTAGATATTACTATTCCACAAAGGCACGAGTATTAGATCTGGTTAATATAACACAAGTCTCCTATCTACCAATGCCGTTCTTTCTTTTTTTACAGGCAACAATCTTCATGCAAATTTAATATTTTTGGAAAGAACCTCGGGCGCAACATAAAACAATATGTATTTATAAATTCTTGATGAATATAAAATAAATAACTTTTGACACGATATACAGATCCGAAAGAAATATTTTTGACTAGCTATAAAAATTAGCAGATGAGGTCTAAGCCAAGCATTACCGCATATCTAGACGTTGTCGCTGGAGAGATGGGCGGTGTGTCATAGAAACTTCCCATGCTAAACTAGAACAAAGATTTTCAGCATTTTCACTTTGCCCTACCTGATCTTGAATAGTAATTACTTACTAAGACATCGCTAAAACATTTTTTCGTTATTTGAAATTAGTTTAGTAAAACAATTATTTCCAGGATACTGTACAAGTTCTATCTCATATTTCCCTTTTTTGTCATCATCATCATCATCATCATTATAGCAAATAACTGCCTAACATGAATGAATCAAACTTACGAACACAGGGTCCCTAAAATAAGAAAACCGGACGAGCTCATTAAAGGTGACTGAGCTTTTAGTTTACACTTTTGAATTTAAAAGCAGATGCGACGGGATGTACAGGCCGCCTTGTGCAGTTAAAATTATATTGTTAAAATTGCCGCGATAATTTACATTTATCTCTCTCCTTTTCTCCTTTTCCATCGTGTAAATAATTTTACGATTAGGTATCACATTTTTCTGAATTTCTACACTTTTCATAATTCATTATTTCAATAATCTGTTATTTTTATTTTATTGAGAGATTGAGGTTGGGGGTACAAGACCATAGTGTGTTTAATATGTGTTTAATTGTGTTACCTTAATACAACGTTATGGGACGGGCGCGTTACAAAAACAGACATTTTGGCAACATTTCGGATGTTTCACCATATTAAGACTATCATGTTAATGAGCTTACTGTAGAGTTCAGTGACTTTATGTTCTTACAGAATATACACATATATAATGACATGATCTGCGGAATCTGGGGAATTATCTCCAGGAATGAGAAGAATATATAAACGTGTCCTCATATAGTCCCTCCCTGTACTTCTCGAGCGTTTGTAACTGTATATAGTGATTTAATTAGTGACATTTTAAGCTGTAACCCTTAACATAATTAAGTGATAAAATTGATATAAAAATGGTGAAATTGATGATGATGATTTTAGCTGTTTTACTAGTTATGATTTACATGTTAATTTTCCATGATTGTGTAACTAATTATTTTGTTGATAATAAAAATGATATTTTATTTTTCATTACATAATAATTATCATGTATAATTTGTATACATGACAAATGGAATCAGCTGCTTATTATAAAAGAATTCCACCTGGAATTAGCTGAGATAATCTTTAAGAATATCAAATCAATTTTCTAAATTAAGATGGTCCTGGCGATATATTTGTGAGTGTCACTCGTGTTTAATTCATTAATTGTAATAAAATGAATAAACGAAGTAAAGATTTTGCATTGATTAGTTTTGTTTTTGTTTTAAGGGAGTAATAATTGACCATTAAAAGAGTTCCAGACACTTGTGAAATTATTCACAGTGTTGTCAAGGTGTAAAATTGTCATTCAAACTTTTTTTATTTATCCTTAGAGAAAAAGATACAGTTACTGGGACAACCACCTTCATCACGGATTCCTAAAAAAAATGGGCCAAACACCGCCTATATAATGTCCTAATTTTATTCTCGGAGTAATTTATGAACTTAATTCATTTCGTTAGTGTGAGAGAATGATGTATACTACGGTCGGTGTAATAAAACAAATTTGAAATCGAAACAGCTCATAAAATGGCGGCAGAGATCGTGATTACTAATTATGGTTATAGACATAAATGGCTGTTAATAGCGGCATACATCACTAGGTTGGAAACAAGTGCTCACGTAACTACCAGAAGCTCAACTCTTCAGACATTAAAGGAAACAATTGTTATTGCGGTCACGTGATAGCACTTGAAATCCCGCGAGAGCATGACATCTGGCGCGTGCCCCTTTACCGTTACAGACGATACCGAAGTGGACAGCGGAGATAAATTATTTGACAATTTTGATAAAAATGATATTGTCAACGATTGTTACAAAGTTTTTCGTGTGGCTTTATGTAGATTAGGAGTAATACGTTTAACATGAAAGATTCATTTATCAGAGTTTATTGTCTCTTTATATGAAGATTGTATATCTCTTTACAAGATTTGAGAAATTTTGCTATCTCAACAGGCTGTGATCATAAAAATAGGATCGCAGGTGACTTTAAATAAACGTCATTGAAAAAGTGATAAACAATACAATTTGAATTTTTCCTTTTGTTTTGTAAGTGTCAAAAGCTCACGAAAATGCAGATAGTTTTGGTGAAAATAATGCGATTTAGATTTGTTATCTTGAGGCAGTCATGCGTCGGAAACATAGTTCTAATCGAGACTGTATCAGTGTTACCTTCAAATTGTACTTAATATGACATTATAATATCTTGAATAATTCTTTTGTTTAAGATTAGATATCAAAACAAACAAAATTAATATTGCACTTGTTTGTATCTCTGAATTAAAGTATTTAAAAAAAAGAAGAAATGAGACAGATAAAGAAGAAAACTACAGCTTTCTGACTTCTAAGCATTATATCAAATTGTTTTCCTAGTAAATATATTTAATATACTTTATTAGATGCTATAAAAATGAAACACAATGAAACACGATGAAAAAATAAAAACAACATAAATGAAAAAAACAACAACAAAAAAACATAAAAAACAACAACAATGACAACATAAACTTTATATCATTTAAAGCTGCACGCCTCCAGATGAGCCGAAATATTTCAAGAAATTCAATCTTTAGAAAAATGTATTAAGACCTTAAGGAAAGTAAAAAAGATTCAATATCTAATTAATTATTTACATGTTATGTGCGATTAATGACTGATTTTGCAGTATCAATCACTTAAATTCTACTGCGTTACTAACGCAATAGGAGGTATTTATGTATATTTTGACCTCATTTTGGTAATTAACGTGGAATGTAAGTGCCGTTTGCAATGAATAAATTACTTTCTTTGTGCACTTCATAGTATTTTACTTTTAAATACATTTTTATAATTTTCATGAAAATTAGCATGAATCTGGAGGCATGCTGCTTTAAATGTCATTAGTGATATATCAACAATGTTCATTTTATTTAAATGAAACTAAAATTAGATCTCTTTTCATAAAGTACTGATGACTTTTTTTTTAAGAAGATTTATAATCCAAGAACCATATTTTCTTTTCAAATACATCTATATACATGTATATCTTCAAGTTCGGCCATGTTTATACAAATGTAACACATTTAATAAACATTATAAATTTTTCAAAACCAGTTAGTATTTAAGTTGACACAGAGCGCGTGCGCGTCTTTATACAGTTTATAACCGGTTGTTTGTTTTAATCAAGTGACAGTCCAGAAAAAAATCTTAAAATCTTGAGAAAACCTGAACTTTCACCAGTCTAATCTAATAAAATATTTACAAGAAAATTAAATAAATCCTTCAAATAATGTAGAAGGACCATAATCGATGTTTATATGCTCTGGTCAAGTTTTAAAGCCTCGACAATTATGTTTTGTAACGTTGTTTAAACAGCCTACGTTGTTTGCGCAGTAACTTAACATGTTTTTCCGCAAATCTGACTTAAATCAGAAGAATTACTTTTTATGAAGCTGTAGAATATATTTTTATTTTCCAGGGATTTACCGTAATAAATTAAGCACCCCAGCAAGACACTAATTCATTATATCTTTTAGAAAAACATGCCGGTAAAGTGGCATTTTATTATGTCAGTCGTTAAGTATTATTTTATCCAAATATGCGCACCATAAATATACCCTTTAATTGACCTATGCTAAAGAAGATAAGCTTATCACTGTTTCAAAGATAATTTATTTAGTAGAAATAAATTGAAGACATTTAAGACATAAGTATTTTAATCTTTGAAAAATAAATAGGATTGTTTAAAATATGCGATTTTGTCTGACATATGTAGGTATATAAAAAAATACAGTGATAGATCGTGTTTGTGTACATTTCTACTTTAAATACCGAACGCCTAACTGCTAGGTTACAAAATATTTTATTTCTGTAAGCAATATATACAATCATATATATACATCTGTATATGAATGTAGCGAAAAGAGTTTCAAATCCTCTGTTAAGGGGGCAGGGAACATATCCGAATGATGGCCCCGTCAAATTTTTGAATTACTCAGACATGGTGTTTTGAAGGTACTGGAAACTTTTGACATGTCTTTTGTCATTGTAATTCTTTCTTGTTTGTGTCAGGTACGTATATTAACATTAGTACATGGTTATTCTGTTGATAAAACAAAATATTTATATTAAATGTCATTTCATCTATTTCAGATCGTAACAAGTGAGCTTCAATGGTTTCAAGTGGTAGATCAGCACGACAATTTCACTGAATGCTGATACAGCCCAAAAGTTCAAAGATTTTCAGCTTGTGCCAGGAGAGTCCCAGAAGTGTCAAATAAATTTCGGGAATAAAGTGACACTAAATGAAAACACTATAAAACAGTCATTTTATAGCCAGTGCGATGCTATTGAAGTTTTATGTAAATTCAGTTATAAAAATAAAAGGCAAAACTTATATAAATGTGTTTTTTTTTATTTCTTTTGTTTTTTACTACCAGGTACCTGATACTACTATTTCCAATACCTTTATGTCTATTCTCTCGAAAAAATGTACGTTCATTCAAGAGAACCTGAAAGATACTGACATATGTAGTGGTGAAACAGTTTGCTCAATATAATTGTATAAAAAGCAACACAGAGAATATGTTTTAAATAAAAACAATTAACTGGATATAGTAATAATCTAGCCTTACCCACTAAAAAGCAGTTTCAAACAGGACCGACTGATAGAAAAGTGTGAAAACTATCACAATTGAACAATTAAAATAGATGCACATTAATAACCGTGATTAAATCAATTACTGAATCTGCAGCAAACATCAATTATGACGGTACAATGTACTTATTTTTCACAATACTTTCATAACAAAAAATGTTTAGGCCGTTTTTCAGAAAAATATACGTACCTGAGAAAACGAACATTTTTATAAGAGCTCTTTTCTGGTGCAGTTTGAAAATTATATAATCATACTTTTATTCAATTTTAAAAATAGATAGATAGATAACTTCATTCTTTAAAACAATGTTCAAATAAAAAAATATAAAGGGCTTAATAAGTTAAATATATGGTAAAAGTTGCGTTCGAAATATGCAAGATGATTTTGGTCATGTGATTCTTCACGATATCTTATCCGCATTTATTTAAGATACGCAATAGAAATTGAAAAATAAAGAAATTAAAACTACAGTTAATAAGCTTTTTATAAATAATTTTTCACAAATTTCGGCAAAAAAATGACGAAACAATAATAACTTGTTACTACATGTATATAAAATTTCTTTCGTGTGCAGCTGGTAGTAAAAGTTGCGTTTTTTACTCGTTACAATTCCGGAAATAATTTAGCTTTGTAAATGATAATTACACGGTTAAAAAGATCAAATTCTCAGCTTTCTTTTGATAGGTATTTTGCTAAATTCGGACCATAAATTACGAAAAAATCTTATATTTGTTCGAAGAGGGCATCATTATTTTTACTGAAGTTTTGACATAATCGGGAGACAAAAAAAAAAAAACTCTGTGTTTAACTCGTCGTAATTTTCTTCATACTAAACGCACTGATTTATAAAATATATATTTGAAAAAATCTATCTTTCAGCTTTCTAGAATATGTTACTTTTAAAAAATTGAACAGAAAATAACATGTTGACGGTAATTTAAATAACCAAGGTCAAATATCACACCGCTTAATGATATGTAATCGTCGATAAAAATCAATAACGATCGGCAGTCTGGATGGATTATCTGCCACGACAGCATAATTTACCGTTATTGGCGTCCGCGCCGAAGCGCGGCGCTCTTATGGAATGAGATCAGATTTTGTGAAAGGGCGACAGCAACTTCTCGAGCCTTTGAGTCGGTCATAATAAAAGCCGAAAATTCCGATCGGTATGAGGGTGCTTGATTATTAAATAAGAATGAAATGTCGCGATATGTTACAATGAATTTTCGCAATGCAAACATTTACAAATGAAATAACCTTTTCCGTCAATAAATCGCGCTCTTCGGGGTTTTTTATTTATCATTTTGTAGTACACAGTCGGTTATCATGTCATGGTATGTTATTGTTGTACACGTATCCTAGAATGATCAGTTGATGACCTAAATATTCCAAAAACCTATTTATAGATGGCTGTGACTAAAAAAAGAATTGGAGCACCACACTAAATACCGTATTCCGGTATATACCGGACAAGGCGCTTGAATAATAAAATGCTAAAATCTTGTCTTTTTACCCAACGGAATGAACTTTAACAGGTCTAATTCATCTTTTCACACCGAATCAAGTACGATAATCAAGGAAAAATGTAAAAATCGGCGAAAAAAACGATTTTTGTCTATTTTGTGATCATGATTTCTGCAAGCGTCTAGAGGTACTGCTCCAATCCTGTATTGAGCTAAATCCTATAATTATAGATATATCTTTTTATCACTCCTATCGGTAAATGCCGGTCTCTCCCGGTCTATTTTGACCAGGATTTACTAGTGACCGGCGAATAGTACCACACGTTTATTGTCCGGTCTCTCCCGATTTTGGAGTAGATGTTTGATATCGTTACAATTGGAAAAAAACAACAATAGCATGTTTCATTTTATCTATATGAGATAAAAACAATAAATATGTACACGGATTTATATGTAATATAAATCCTACATATAAATCCGTGATATGTACAATAATTGAGAAAAAGGTACATTTTTTATGGTATTAAAATGACATTATCAACTTTGAAACATTTTATTTAATTATTCAATTTGTTATCCGTGTTTAGTAAAGATGCCGAGGAATTATTCAAAGTTACAAATTAGATTTTATGAATTATTCAATTGATCGATAATTTAAAAAATGATAAAGAAAAATACAATGTACATGTACATGGTTTAAGAATAAACAATATTATATATTGAAAGATAAACCATAATTTACTGACTTTTTCCAGTTAAGCTTTTACTTATAATCGTCGGTCAATATGACAATTGAATTCGTAAAATTTATTTTACAATTTTTAATAAAAAAAGTAGTAAAAACTCAGTATTAAAATAGCACATAAAACACAAAAAAGAATAAAAGAAAACAATATTTCATAAAATTGTATTTTTTTTTTTAAATTAAAATTAATAGATATTACAATTATTGTATAATAAAACAATTATGCTCAACATGATCAACATGGTAATATAACCAGTGTCATATTTTTACTAACTTAAAGTGTGAACAGATACCTTAAGGGGGTCTTCGCTAATAGCGATAACATGTACATAATAAGGGACAAATGTGTGGTACGTGTTGATCATGCGTTACACATATGGATTATAAATGATTGCATACATGTATATCCGTTGCTATTAATAACCACGATCATAAAGAAATAACAAGTAATATTCTAATCTCTAGCATGCCAATCAAAGTTCATAATGAACAATGTCTTTCGTCCGCTCATTCATAAGTGGTATACATTTCTGGTAGTTTATAAGAATATCTTGTCATCATATGTGTACTAGTTCATCTTCACTTGCTGCATTTCTTGCTTGGACGCCCTTTGATGCTTTGCATCAATGCTTTTCTTGTTGATTTACTGTATAGAGTTGCGGATACCGTTAATATACGTACCTGTTTGTGTGTAGGAATTTAGGAAATGAGAAGTATTTTTGGGTTTTTACCCGAAACTAAGCATTTTGGTACTTTGTATTTGTGACTCTCCGAATGGAGGTGAAAAAGTTCAAAATCAGGCTTTGACAGTTGGCGCCAGACAAGTGTAGCAGGAATGTCTATCATTACATTTTACTGATAGAATCTCATTTTCATAATAATATATAAACAATGAATATTTTTCCCTAGCCTTATTTATTAATTGTCAATACATTTGGTATCTTTTCAAAATCATTAACTATTTTGTCCATTTATAGTATCAGTAAGCATAACTTAATGCATTAATGCTAGTCATATCTTATGTAAGATTTTTATCTAATAGAGGGTTGTTCACTAAATTTAACTTAACACATTTCAATACATTTGCACAGCAAAATATTAATTAATTCTTGATATTGTTTATTCAATATTTTGTAACATTCCTCTTTTTGCTATTAATTTTCAAGTCATGCATTTTTCATGAATTGTGTGATTGCAGAGAGAAGTGGCTATATAAGCCAGTAGTTTCGGTGGTCTTCAGATATCAAAGGTAGCGTATACCTATTATCACCTGACTTGGTCATTTCTCTCTATTTTCCCTATGATGTTCTTTTTTTGTAACTAATATTTTCATTTCTTGGTACTGTAAGAAATCAACATAGAAACAACTTATCTAAAATCTATTACAATGTATGCAATAAAACTGTTGAACTCTGAAATGCCTATGTTCTTCTTATTTGAATTTTCAATTTAATCTTAAATGAACCTGGGTAAATAACTAGGACGTTAATTGTGATCACTGTGTGTCCGTTTGTCCGTCCTGTTACACAAGTAAGAAATTTTGGATAAATTTTGTGAAAAAAACTAAACGTATGACAGACACTTTATTGGTCATTTTTGAAAATGCCATTGCTTGCACTGTGTGTTAGTGATATTTCTTAAAGGAATCGGACGAATTCTGGAGTATGCTGCACCTTCATGAAGATTGCCCATATTGGTATATTTTAGCTTTGATTTTGGCTGGGTGGGGGTAAATATAAATTGCTGTCAGTCATTTTTTTAAGGAGCAATACATGCAAACTATTATTTTCTTCAATGTATGTCATATATCATTGAATAATGCTGTGCAACTGGTTATCTACCCACACTGAAATAAAAAATTGTTCTGTTTTAGGTCCCCTGCCCCCTTAATATATAGGGGAAAAATAATAATGTAATAAAAGTAATCTAAATTAGTGTTGTATTTGTGAAAAAGGACAAAAACATAATTTCTAAAACTCTTGTCGAAACTTGATGTTTAGTAAATTTAAATTAATTTATTCCAAATACCATGCGAGTGTTGTTATTGTGAAAGTATTGAAAGGAAAGGCAGCGTAAGACACTCCTCACCACTAATATGATATACAATATATTCTATAAACGTGAGTGACATGACACCCATTGAAGCACGAGAGTCATTTATTTAAGCATTTAGCCTTCGTTACCAAAAAGGATTAAATTAAATACACAAATTCCGAAAAAATAGAGTTCTTATATTATTATCGGTAAAATATAAGCATAAAATACTTCAAAACATCGATGGGCAAAGAGATAATTTGAAAAATTATACTCGAAAAGAGAATACGTATAATAAAAAAGAAAGTTGCATTCTGAACATAAGGACATGGATGGTTTAACAGAATATTGAAAATGATTTTTGAAAATGAAGATAGAAAGCTTTAAAAGTAAGAAGTGGCTGTCTTTTTCGTTTATAGATAATTTAGGCTTCCTGACACGTCAAAATTTAAACATTCCTTTTAATCTTACTGCTATATCATATTATACTTGCCGATTATTTTACATGGATACATGGCACTTCCTCGTGGTTAGAGTCAACAAGAACATATCAAATAGATAAATACCATTACATTTATACTATTAATTAATTACTTGATAACTGTTCATACTTGAGAAAATAGCCCTAGTGAGGTTATTATGGAATATTTGCATTATAAGAAAATACCCAAATAAAGATTCTGACGATTTACTTATTCTTACTGACATGCATGTGAACATCCACACACAATCGACGTTGCAAATATGCGATTTGTACATACATGCATAAAACCAATTTACAAACTCTGTTTGTGCAGTTCAAATATGGTGCTTCAGCTTATTTATCATGTTTGATGACGTGGGTGTGAGCCCTACATATGACACCAGCATTATATGGTTGGTTCCAGAGAGGACATTGAAAGTGATATATACGAGGGATGTCCGGAAAGTTCATATACTTCTTCATTTCTTATTATATAACAATACATACGTTGTACAAATTTTGTCAGCAAAAATATACATATCTAGCGAACACATTTATAAAAAATTACTGAATTGTGACTTACGTTTGTATTTTTACAGCATTTACATACAACATATATACATCGTCATGGAGCACTTTGACAACGTCAACGGCGTCAATTTAATTTCATGTTTATCCACTATTCAATTTCTCCCGATTTAAACAGCCATGGAACCTGCCTGGCATATACTTCATACATGTTATGTTCCCTTGCTATTACTTTATGAATTTCATGTACTACATTTAAAAAAACAACAACAACAAAGGTGTCACTGGTTCCCATACAGTGTGTGAAATGTCTGTCTTTTTCAAGGATTGTTGTAACGCAATCTACGACATTTCGGCCATGCTACTTTTGGTCGTCTGATACGTTTCTTATACACCGCTTCTTAATCGTGTTTGACAATTAAACACAAGTTTCCCTTAACAATTTATGGGTTTTTTTTGGTTTTTTGTTTTCAAGTAAAGATTATAATCATTACTAGCGTTGCTTTGAAGTTAAATAACATTACGTTGCTCCGTCCTTGAATTTGACGTCATTTTTGCGACACAAAACTAACGCAACTTCATGCCTATAATCGTCGTTAACAAGTTGTTTCTTTGCGTATGACGTCGTAATTTTCACTAAATATCACGCAATAGTACCTTTTGATGTCACAACATTAAAACAAGAATTTGCGTTAAAATGACAACTTTTAGCCAATTTTTATTCGAGTAGCTATTGTCATGAAATCAAAGTGCTCCGTGATTCGTTGATCATGTTGCCATGGTAATTGCCGATTTGCGAATACAACTTTTATCATGTTTTTTAATTTAGAAATTTGTAGCAGAATAAATACTAGCAAAATATTTAATCATCATATTAATATAAATGCTTATAATAATTTTACAGGCTTGTCTACGAACTTTCCGGACAGCCCTCGTACAAGTTGCAAGAACTTGTTTCACACTCGAAATTATAATATGATTAAATTAAACTAAATTACAGCAATTACCACGAAAGCCCACACGGAAATTTTCTGACAAAATTGTTGGCTTATTTTTCCTTTCAATATTTTCTTCACATTTATATATCTGGTTGCACAACGTTTTCACTGTCTTGCTTTATATACGTGTATTCTAAAGCTGAACACGTAAATAATGCATTCTGACTTTTTGTGAGTGGAGGTGGATTCTGTTTCAAATAACATTACATGGTAATTGTTTTGTCAAAAAGTTTTCATATAAATAGTCAAATGTAAGTAAGATAATAAACAAACGATAAAATGACGTTTATTGCATAATATTATGAATGATTTACATTGATTATTTGGCTAAATTGCTTCTTAAGCAGAAAATCTCCACCAACAGTATATCAAGTAATAATACATTACATGTTAATAGAAAGTCAAGAAATCTCTTATTATTACGCAACTGTTTTGCTATTTCTATGATATCTTCTAGTATAAATAAATTTTTGCTATGCTATGCATTATTTGGATTTCCTCGTGAATGCCCATTTGTTGTACCTAGTTTACAAGTTATATTTCTTCTTTTCTATTCATATAAAAATTGGATAAAAAAAAGATTATCACCACAATTTAGATCAAAACTTCACCTCAAAATATATTTCATATAATCTTTAAGGCATGCGCAGATTTTGATATTCCTTATAGTCTGTTGCTGGGCATGTACGTTTAAATTATGGAAATTCATAAATTCATACATGTATATGAGTTTGTGTGTATTTGCGTTTATTTATACTCGCCACCGGTTGCCCATATGGGCGAGTCCTCCAGAAGGGTATTAGTTATTTTATAATTTGGAGGATAGTGCAAGATACAGATACAGAAAGATGCCCCAATTCCAGAAACTTCTCCTGTTTCTTTAGCGTGCCAAGTGTTTAAGCACTCATGCACGGGACCTTGATTTAAAGTCTCATCCGAAAGACTGATAAGTAATTAAGTTGGCCACCCGGGAACCGAACCCACAATGTCGAGATTACAAGTCTCGCTCTCTAACCGATTGAGCTATGCAGGCTGACAAATGTATATGAAAGTATGCAAAGTGAGCTAAATGCAAATTTTACTACAGTTAAAAATTGTTACATTGCCTATTCAACACGAACTAGCTTTTTTAGAAGAGATATTTTTATAACGATTATCACACTAACGTTTAGAGAAAAAAAAAACATTATGAAAGGCATATACAGTAATGTTATTTAAACGCCAGCTTCACTTGTTGCATTTAATTGAATAAAATTGAATAAAATGTCTTAAGTCTTTGATGTATTACTTGCTATAGTGGTAAGATTGCGACATCTGCATTTCCAGTAATAGTAAAATGCAATTTCCTTTAACCTCTTTTCGAAAATATAATTAGCGTGAATTAAGGGTACCAGTCTTGCTTTTTATCCAATTACGTAGGTATAAATGTCAAAGTTTGTCTGTTAAAATAATCTTGAAACTCAAACAGCTAGAATAGTTACAGGTCTATAACTGGTAAGAAAAGCTTGTCAATCGATAACCTTCAATCCCTTGTTTCCACGATTGACACCTTAACATCTGACAGAAATCTTTTTCGTCGGATTTGACGGTTTCAGTCAAACAAGGGGAGTATATTATCGTAGACGCTGCTCCTTCCAATTATAAGAAAATGAATTTAGACACATGCCCCGGCTGGCCATCTTCAGCAGTAGATTAGTTTTTACACCAGTCCACGACTTTTTCTCACCTTCAATTTTGAAGATCACTTCCGCTGTAATGTCGTCTGGTGATTATCTCTGACGTGCTCATACATTGTGGCGTTAGGACGTCTGCCAGCCATTGGTAATAAATAAAGCACTATTTAGGGACTTCTGTAGACAACAAAACTCACATATATGACAGATAATCAAAGTTCCGACGGAATTGGATTGCCATGTTTGGAGTCACTCGTACTGGCTTTAACACTAGTACCAACACTTCCACTACAGGAATTATCTTCGTGAAAACTATAAGGTTTTGGGTGGAAAGATGACGATGGAAACTCATCTTGCAACAGACACGTTCAAAACTGTCATACGGAAGAAAGAAAAAGCTTTTCTAAGTTCGAAGCTTTCATTATAAGACATCAAATATTGGAGGACGATTATATAGCCACTTTACGATATTTTATATAGTAAAATGTTATTGAAAAAAAAACTAATAAAAGTTTTCATAAAGTGATAATAACAAGAGGGCTATGATGACCTTTTTAACAAGATAAATGTGACACTTATCAAAAGATAGTTTGCACGAACTCATCATGAATGAGCCCCATCCAATATTGGTAGCGAGGACATCTTTCATCAAACATAGTAAAATGGTACGTTTTCCCGTTTTATAAAGCTGGATTTTCCAGATGACATCTTAAAATCTTTAATTTTCAGAAAATGAAAAAAAGAAGAAAGAAAATATCATTTCGCTGGTGTGGTTACCTTTTTAAGCGGGAAAGAAAAGTGGTTATGGGAGGGGTGGTCAATTACAAATATACGTTAACATTTTTGTTATCCGATTAAGAATTACACTAAAATTTATGTGAGTATATTTTCTTATGATCTTTTGCATAGATTTTCGTTTTAGCACCAAAATTGATGTATGCAAGAATTTCTAAGCTTCTGTGGAACACCTTTCAGGTATACATTCTATCTTTGTAAGAGAATATGTATCCGTACAGAAGACTGCCTTATACAGTTGTAAATAGATATATTGCTGTTTAATTAAAATTTACATTTGTTTTCATTGACATTTTCCTAACCCTTTGTGCATGCTTCATCCTGATGACATGGTATATTCAACAAATCAACAAACTGTAAATCAGACTAGGTCTTATCTTTGTTATATATTCATATATCTCTATGCTCTTTAAAATTTACAGAATTAAATTTTCAAATTACAAAAATATCTAAAACTTTTATTTCCTGATATATGTTTTTATTTCAACATTGATTTTGTGTATATTAAACAATCGATTACAGGTTAATGTTTGTAATATTTGATCTCGTGACAGTTACTCTAAACTATTTTTGAATTAGTGAACGATTTGTCCGTAGTTTAGAAGTATGTGAAAGGCTATAAAATCATCAGTTAGTTTGAAAGAAAGCAAGCTCTCAAAAGCGGAATCACCTCTAAAATTCAATTAATTTATGTCATGATAAATTTAATTAGTTTTATACGGTATCATTTTTCACCTTATTTGATCTAATTCATAATATATTAAATCAATTAAATTAAAACAGTTAGTACTACAAAGTATGATAGATACGACAGCTACCCCCATCCCCTCTCAGAACATCTCGTGCATTTACAGTCAAAGTGAAAGCAGACCAGTAGGTTAATAACAACATGATCTGGTTAAAATTGATATTAAATATTGAAATGAAAATCGTGCCTTTATTGCATGTTTCCATTGCTCAAAGCAAATAGGGAGAAATGTTGGAGAACAGACCACAGTTTTCTGAAAATTCAATTCATTAGTTGAAGTAATGATAACAAATTGCACAGTATCGTTTGTTCGTGCAGATACTCATAATGGTTCGAGGCTAAAGTAACAAAGACTTATGAACACGTCAAACAACAAATCAACTTAGCTGCCTCACAATGTTTTATTTCAAACAGATCCACATATTTGCCATTACATCGTGTCTTTGAGATTTATGACCCCCGTCCGTGAAGCTTTTCCTATGTTAGAATTGTCTCCCTTGGGAAGCCAAAATCGCAGGAAATTTTTATTCGCCGACAGAAACGGATTGGGAACTAAGTTTACGAGTTTCGATGTGCGATTTCGCTAGATTATGACAATTGGCAAAGGAATCAATCGACGAGAACGGTTCTGGGTAGATTTTCGTTTGTACAGTAGCTCTCTAGTTTCGGAGGATTTATTGGCCCGATTTAAATGTACCTCAAGGGAAGAAAAGGTGATAAAGAAAACATAAAAACCGAAAGGATGGGAAGTTATGGCTAAAATGTGTTATATATCAATTCCGAACATTATTCGTATAGTCAGTATGTTTGTTGAAATGTTACATTATCTTGGCACAATAATTTATAAGCTCCCAGGCAACAATAAAGGGCCATGTTTTCGGTTAATGCACTGGATATCACCCAAGAAATACAGACTGTTAAACTCCATCACGCAGCACCATGAAATGGCTATATCTTATAGTTACTAGCTCCTATGTCGAGATAAACATGAACCACAGACACGCAGTATAACACCTTTCATAACATTGTCAAATTTATTACATTTAATGCTTACACTTTTCTAAATGAGGATATACAAAGGGGAGCATATATACGAATACTTTCATTTGTATATTTCAGTAATTACACACTAGAGCACCAGTATTTTTTTCAGTAACGGTCGCAGATAAAACAGAAAATTGGTAGAGAATTCTTCATCGAGAGACATCTAATTAAGGTTTTTGAAGACTTTTGTGTTTTCAAAAAGTATTACATTCAATCCTTCTATAAGAAAATAAATTTTACGAAAAGCAAAATATTGGTTTCCTGTTTACTCATAAAAAATTATAATAATTAGAAAAGGGTAAATATGTTAGAAATAAAAAGTGTAAATCAACTAATATACATATTAGATACAATGGGTTAAGACGCTTTTTGTGGGATGACGCGTTGTCATGCCTCATTCTGACATTGCCCAAACCTTTTGCGATCTTCGTTTTCGTAAGAATTTGTTAAAAGTTTTGGTGTTTTGGCTCATAAAAGTGAACCTGTGTTTTGTGTTTTGTCATCAATGACAAAACAGTGCAAAAGAACTTGATTTTTATTTGGATTCTGTTAATCAACAATTACTATACAGTTGCTGGTTGGTTATTCGTTTTTCCCACTATCACCAGCATCAAATGTTCGACTTCATCATACATTTTAAACACAGAATAAATGAGAGGTCCTATGAAGCATTTTTTGTATTACAGTATACGAGAGAGGAGCTCTGAACACAGCTGAAATGATAGATTTTGATATATGTGGTGAATGTAAAGCTAACGATAACCATCATTTTCTCGTGTTTTTTCTCTCACAATTTTGAACAATATAACGTTCTAGACGCGTTCAACACTCCTAGTATATAAATATAATAAATACTGTATACTATAAAGATGGTTGATTATTTATAAAGCTGTGATTTAATTCAGTGTATCGAAATATAAAACTGAAAATATACGCTTTCTGCAAGAATTCTCTGATATATAGCAGCAATGAACATTGATTATAGATATGTACTGTATATATTGGATTTATCAAACATTATCATATTGCAGAATAAATCATAGACAAAATATGCATTTGCCTTATTTGTTTTGGGTGATATCTATAAAATCTGAAAAAAGTGCGTTCTTTGATTTCTATTTTCTTGTCAAAGTGCTAATCATTATTTAAATATATTTAAAAAGTTGTCATTTAAATGTTTTTCATCTTTGAAGTATATTCCATTCACATGATCATTTCTAAATAGTTTTACTTTGACCATTTCACATTGTACTGGCATAAATGTACGAGTATAAGTTAAACAAATTGAGTGTGTTCACAATACTAAATATAGTAATTGTATTGGAATTCACCTATTACTGTTTTGAAATATCTATTAAAATTTGTAGTGTCATATATTGAAAAAAAAATGCTTCAAAATTGATCATTTCATCATAATATACGCAAGTGAGACAATTTAGATGTATTTCATATAGATTCCCAGATCATTAACTATCATGTAATATATTATAAAAAATAATATAGATAATATTTCTGATATTAATTACGCAATCTCTTACATCTGGTAAATCTATTTAAAGCAAGTATGAGCAATTGATATTTTCACCCATGTTTTACATGAACATTTAAAGATATAATAATGCTCAAATTTGATATTAGAAAATATTGAAAATTGCTACACAGTCTTTTTATAAACATAAAATAAACATGGTTTGACTTTACACAAAGAAGATATGTTATATTTTAAACACTACACACTATAGGTAGTCACACTATGAATTTATAGTGTCATTAAAAACAAAAACTTGGAGTATGTTTTTAAAGAAAAGACCGACTTTACTTGACCTGTTAAAGGGAACACAGCTTCCAATACATAGTTTATTCATTTCTTTATTCAAATTAGAAATATTAAGTAAGAATTTCAACGATATCAATAAATTTCTTCGATAAAAGTATTTTACTCAAGGATGAGCATAGGATATTTTTAAGTAAATATGAAAGGGATGAGAAAATACTTATAGACGTGTTTGCAGATTTATATTGAATAGTTCATAGTATGACTTATCTATATGAAAACATTTAAAGTGAATTGGTGCATAATTGATGATCTGCAATACCATGGGTAATTATGATGATAGTATTTAGTATCATATTTAACGTCCAAGATTAATCATGTTTAAAGCATTCTTTTAACTTGTTGCTATAGTATGCATGGCTTGAATGTCTCTTATAACACTGTATATAGAGTGGCGGTGTTTTACTGATAGTAGATTTGTATACTGTGATATTTTATGTTGTAACATTGATGAGACAATGATCTATTAAACTATATCATACATGACGACAAACCAAGAAAGAAAATTAATGTAAATTAAAGTTGTTGGTCAGTGTGAGATACATGACCCGATCCAAGAAATATTAATTTGCGACCAGCATGGATACAAACATATTTCTGATTATGTTTATTAGTTATCTCTTGCATATCACACTGTTTAAAGTGCTTCAGCTGATTTTTGTAAGAAATTTCAATATTAGGTTTTTAGACTTTTTTCGACCTGAGTATGTATGTATAAGTATATAGTCCGTGTGTAACTAGTGTCTATCCGCCCGAGCAGCTTTCGCTGTCCAGTGCAGACCCACACATGTCATCAGTCATGTCCTTAAAGAGTTAACTCTGAAACTTATATTGGTGATTATTTACCTCCATGCAATTTCCACGGAGTAAAAGCCAAAGATATGAATTTTGAGCCAAAAGTAGGTGAGCTACTGTACGGCGGTCAATGAGAATTTAAATTAGTAACCTGAGACAATATGTGGAAGTAGCCCTTAAAAGGGCTGTTGGTGCCAAGCAACCTCAGTGAAATTCCCTAAAGATTATATAAGAAAAGAATGTCAAGACTGATGATGAAAATTTCATATCATTATGATACAGAAGCCATTATGCAGAAGCCATTATTTAAAAAGAAATCTATGTCAATCATTTTGGAACGTAAATAAACATTTTCATTAAGATATAATGCACAGTTATAGCTGTTGTTACGGAATGTATTGTATATATTTTGGTCTACCATTTACAACGTCTAGACTAATTTTAAATTTATTTTCGTACAAAGATTTATTGCAGTTGTTCTGATATTGGACCAGACTCTCGTTTTTTAAAGCTTGTGATAATTTGTTTCATGTTTGAAACACGCAAATGTATTGTGTGTAGAATAAAACATATTTCTCACTGTCATTGAACGGTTTGTTTTGTATCAGTCAACGAAAAAACAACAACAACAACACCACCACCACCACCACCAACAACAACAACAACAAACAAACGAACAAACAAAGAACAATACAGAATAATAAAAAATAAAAGTGTTTTTATATAATTATATATTTACCATTTTTGACAAAAATATTGGAAAATTATCACACAGTCGAAATGTTGCACTCGGAAACTAATTAATTTCATTTCAAAATTAAATTCTGCTATTTGTTTTATATTGATATATTTCTACACCAAAAGTTTGTCATTTTCAATCATAATCTTGCTATACTTATTCCTAGAAACCAGTCTTTTCATTTACTATTATCAGAAAGTAAAATAGAATGGAAAAATCAAAGTCTGTCCGAAAAGAGAAAACTATCGACACAAATTTGACAAAAGCATATTCAGAACATTTTGATATATACGCTTTGTCAATAAATTTATCGTTTGACAAATTTGATATTTAAAAAAATCATGAGTTCAGGAACAATTAAGTCTGATGAAACTTGGCATGTTTCTTTTATTTTTCTTAGCTTTGCTCTAAAATAAATACATGTATTAATATTATAAAAAAAGTTGGCTCTGATTACAAACCTTTATAAAAATTATCTTACGGAAGGTTGGTCAATCTTTTCATGAGCCATATTTTAATGGTATAATGCAAAGTCCTTTCTTCATCATTATCGGTTTATTCTGATCGGAGTTTTATTATGAAAATCACTACATCACTTCCAGGTTAGATTTTACGTATGTTATCTGTGCTGATTGCACCTGGTGCTGTTTGTCAGTAATTTTGGTTAGACAACAAACTTTGTAGACTGAGCTCGATAGTCTTTTAAATTGTTGTCAAAAACACTGCAAAAATATTTGTTTCTATTTTAGTGAATTATATTATGTTAATTTGATGTGTTGGATCCTAACACTCAATTTGTATTTTGATACAATTTACAGTCCTTTACAGTTATACAATGATTGAAATATGAGTGCATCTTTAATGTTATCTATGAGAAAATTACGAGGAAATATCAAAAATAATTTATATCATACCACGCCTATGAAAATACATTCATTTTAGATTTGACTATATCTGGCGAAGCATTGTCTTTTTGTGTACAGTAATGCAAAATATTAGGTAGAAGATTTGGCATATGGTGTACAGAAAATTTTGATGAAACATCAAATAGATGATGTTTTCCGTCACTTGTTCGTTGGGTTAAGAAATTCAAATGAATATTTTCAACAGAAGGTACAAAGCACTAGCAACGTGTGCCAAATGACAGGAATAGTTGCTTCTCATGCAAAATACACTACTAGGCAAATAGATATTATGGGTAGCATATCATAAGGAGCAGTTCATACCATTGTCAAACGTTATTCGAAAATGAGAATACCCTGTATTCAATGGATTCCCAATCTGCTAACAGATGAACAATCAAAAGACATACGTGCAATGTGCACAAAAGTGGCTTGAACAGGTTCCAAATTATAATGCACTCGTGATCTTTCGCAAATAATGTCATTGGTAACGAGACATGGGCTCATTCTCTAGAACCGGAAACCAAACTATGGGTAACAACATTTGGCAATAGACCATGCACCCGAAAGAGCCCAGAAATGCCATCCTATTTACTATGCGTTACCGCACAAGCTGTTTATTGTACCTTACTTTCTGAATCAGGAAAAGGGATCTTTTTCTTTCTTATCTTCAATATACGTTAAACTTGTTAAAGGTGACACGGGGCTGTATACAGTTGTAGATTACCAACGTATTACAACGATCTCAAAATAGACCTGAATCAAATATATGTATTAGCAGTCTCTTTTAATTATTCCAAAATTAAATCTGCATTTTTTTCTTACCTAAGTATTTACCTGCAGTTTAGGTAATATCATATAAATATATTGGTGTTATGTTATCGATGATGCCCTTTGTAAACTTACACAATATATTTACTGATCATTTCATTCCTTTTTCTGAGAAACTATCTGTTATTGTGAACTCATTTTGTTCTGTCTTCTTACGACTTCTTGAATATGCTGAAGTGGCAAAGGACAAATTGTTCGTATAAAAGAAACAGAATTAGCTCAAAATTTACAGCCAGAATAATCATAGGCGCAACTTAACTGTATAACCTAGCTGTTATAGCAAACGTAGTTCTGAAGTACAAGTAAATTCATATATAAATAATACGTATCTTGTGAGTAAATCTTTACCTTTACTTGCAAACAATTTTTCGGAATTTTGTATTCATGAAGAAATGTAAGCATTGCCCGTTTAATGGTGTAATCATGACAGTAATTACTTATGCAAATTCAATGTTGTGATTGAAAACAGTTGTATTTATAAAATTAATATTTGTGTGAGAATAAAACTTAAATATCCGAGACACTTAACTAGAAATAGAGAGAAACTTAAAAAGGGTTGTTTCCGATTAATTGAAAATTAGACATGTATACCATTTCAGAAAGATCCTAATATAATTCTACTTTTTTAGAATGGTCAATGAGAATCCCAGATATCAGTTTTGTAATTCTAAAATGACCAATTAAATTTCCTCGTATATTCAGTTCTTCCATGTAAATTTTACAGGAAGTCAAACTGATTTTAGACGGCGTTCGGCCCGATAACCTTCTTATCTCTCAAACCATCCTGAGTCCTACCCTCAGACATGTGGATGATTTTTTCAAAGAAGAACAAGTTTATTTAGATTATATATGCAACACAATTTCTGCAATTTCTACCATCCACAAACTTCCAGAAATTCTTAGAACAATTTTAAATTTAAGCTCTTTCAAAATTAAACTTAGAGCAAAGCTAGACCACCATCAATGGCTTTAACACAGGTAAACCATTTACATGTACAATTAATTAGTTTTCTTTTTTCTAACCCCCTCCCCTTTTCAACCTTTCAACATAGATAATGTTAGTAATATTCTTTATTGTTATTTTTATTTTAACAGTTTTTAAATGTAACCGCAACATCTTTTTAAAACTCAATTTTAAAAAATAAACCTGTACTGGGAATGAAAATGACACAGGTAATTTTCTTGGTTTCTTTGTTGTTATATGTAAGTATTGAATAAATAAAGATTAAAACTTTGCTGTTGGAGTTGAATACTTTGAGGGGCAAATAAAATTGTCTCAACATTTTTATTTACATAAATGCATTTATATTTGTAAATTTCTCATAGTCAATACGATTAACATAAAAACATTGATAAGCATTTTTCAATTCCAATGGATTTTTTTCTCCATTATTGTAGTAAGCCAGTCAATAGATCCCTTGTAGGATTTACTCACTATTATAATTGACATATGTGTAAATATTAAAATGGGTATTAACCAAAAGGAAGTAGACCAAAAGGCCTGGATAGCATTGAAGGATCATTTAAAAAAATTACCATGTCCTTTTGCATTAAATGAAAAAACACTGAGCCCCTGTTTTGTATTTCAGTCTGACAATGATGAATTATTTTTTTCTCCATGAGAAATGATGAAAATTCCCCATTACAAAAGAAAAAAGAAACAAAATTAGGAGTAAATTAAGATTCGAACATCCTACTATAAGGAACTCCTCAAGAGCTTTTCAACACCGTCTTTACTTCACCTTACCACTATGATGATAGTTTAGCCTTTATTGTTCTTTAATTTCATTCATTGCTCGCTTTATCAAAGCTGTCACTTGCCTTTATGGGAGGCCTGTACAACATGAATTACAAAATAGAAAATGTTCTATTCTGTAAATCTAGTATTTAGTTGTACGAATTCAAGAAATGGTAGCCTTCACGTTGTATATAGATCTATGTTTAATTCGTGTTGTACTTCAAAATCTTACCGTCTGTTGAGGCTTTAATATAGCTAATGATATATATCTGACATACATTACTAATTGTTTATGTAACTTCAGATACTGATATAAAGCACTATAGACCTTCTTGACAACATAAAACATGACGATAGGTCACCCTTTCCAATCACGTCCATGTTGAATCTTACAGAATTTACAACCTTAACATATGAAACCGAAAACTGCTCTAAAATAATCAAAATTCTCATCGAAAACCCCTCATTTAATTACGGCACGATCATAAAACTAAGATGAGCAGTTTTGACAGTTAATTATAACCCGAAAATAAATTACGCAGTATTGATAATGCTGCTGATGCGTCTGAAGTTTAGGAAAGCGTCTATGTAATCATATTCATATTTCTCCCACCTTCTATCGCGGTTTGATCGTGACATTTGACTACGACATACAGATTTAACGGGTCATTTGAGAGCCAAAAGCCGTGGAACTATAATTACTCTAAATTGGCAATTTTCTGAAACGAAGTACAATCGATGTCCACCGGGATTCCATAAGCGACGAAATCTCGCCCGCGCGCTAAAGTCTCGCGTATTGTTCCTCGTGCGCGTTAACTTAAAGATCTTGAGCGTGCAAACGGGAAATGAATTTTAAAATGCTTAATTATTTGAAACAATCTTTAACACTTCAAGCTATGAAATGATGGGCTGTTGTGGTCGTTAAATCACCCTGATTTACAGAATATGAGGAAATCTGCCATGTATGAATCTTAAAGTTCACGCGACGTATAATAGAGAAGTGAATGTTGCGTGATGTGAAAACATTTCATAAAACGTTTCACACTGCGAAATTTTATCTGAGCGTAACATGTTTTTACAACTCTTTGTGGCTTTTCAATAACTGATACTTGATTATTCCATAATCATTATTTTTTTATAAAATTCTCATTAATTTTTCAATTCTGTTCTTTTTCTAATTACAACGGCACGGAATTAATTAAAAAATTTACAATATCTATTGTCCAAAATTTGTATAGAATACATTTTGACATGAAAGAAATTTAAACATAAAATATGTATAAAATCAACATGGATAACAAAATAATGGATGAACTTGTAAATCAGAACGGTAACTGACCACGTAACATTTTCAACCCAGATTTCAACAAAAAATATATTCACCAGCGAAATACGCCAAATGATTTCTTAACAGACTGACATAGATATAGCTGTATTAAAAATACATGTACGAGGATATTTATGTTCATCGTAATATGACAAACAAATTATTTGATAAGTCAGATCTTCTAAATATTGAACAAGGAAGTTAGGAATGATTTATTATTATGTAGGGTTCTAGAAAATATGCTAGCTTAGATATTGAAATAAGCATCTTAATATAATTTTACTTATACATATTCTTTACATGTAATTGGATCAAATTTTACAAATTTCCTTTTTGCACCACTAACATATCAATAGTTTCTTTATTAAAAAGTTCAATAATGTTAACAAATTGATTCCAATTACATTTAGTTACATTTCTTCATACTATACATGCGTTTTATATTATCACGATGCTAGCATAAATATAATTATGTTGTATTCTAGATGTACGGGACCGCCCATGCACGGCGCAGCCGTAAAAGTCGTTAAAGTCGTTCGTGGGATAAGTAAAACTCTGCAGTGCAATATACTCGTTCTTATGTTTATTTGTAGACAACAATAATCCTACTAAACAGCTAGTCGAACGGTTATCTGAAACAATGATAACCGACTTACAATAACAATACATGAATTTCAGTAAATAACAATAAGCAAACAGAATTACTTCGATTATAACGATTTAAAGTCAATATGCCCTTAACATAAATCTCTTGAACTAAAAATAGTATATCTCTGTCTCTTGAAGAACTATTTAAATATTCTAAAGGTTACAAAAAATGTAAATAGAAATGCATTTTATAAATTGAAATAATACAAGGAAAAATGTGAACTTTCTGACAATCAACTTTTTTCCCC
>NW_026855209.1:0-137623 GCF_026571515.1 Ruditapes philippinarum
TAAAATTCTGCCGTGTTGGGCTTTCTTTAGGGATTCTGTATTTATCTATTTTATCACAATATCTAATTACATGTGTTTTAATGGCAGTCAAACAAGACGTCAATAAAATAGAAAATAGATAAATACAGAATCCCTAAAGAAAGTCCAACACGGCAAAATTGAAAATGTTGCAGGCTCGGTTTGATTGAGCCTGTTCATGGACGGTACTGGAAAGTGCAAATTACCGTCCACGCCAGAAAGTTTACTTGTAGTGCAAGATGTAGAATTAGCAATAAATCTGGCTTTGTAAGGTTTTTTATGTAATTTAGGAATCCAATACATAATAGGAAGGTTGAGTTCTTTTTCATTAATTTGGACTTTAAGATTGGAAATATTAGTAATATGATTGTTTATAATGTCTTTTTTGGAGGCAGAGGTTTTAAAACACTGGTGTTGAACAAGAGACAATAAGACAGGTAATGAAGTGGCTACATGAAAAGCAAAATGCAGTAAAAGCTAATAATACTACTAATAAAACTAGCTTCGATATCATTGATGCCAACACTATAAAGTGTTGAGAATTGAGTACCGCTCAAGCCGGTGCTAGGGGGCGTGAGGGATGTTGCACTCATGTACAGACTCAATCAAACCGAGTCTGCAATTCTTATGTTATTTTGTTGTGATTGATGCTTCCGAGGGATCACTTTGTTTCCAGAATTTTTTACTACATGTGTACAAAAGCACAGCATGGCTCTAATTATGATTGGTACTTGATCAAATATGATATACAAGGTAAACAAGGAAAGGTGGCATTCAATGAACGCAACCCCCAAAATAGATAAATATAGAATCCCTAAAGAAAGCCCAACCCGGCAAAATTGAAAATGTTGCAGGCTCGGTTTTATTGAGCCTGTTCATGGACGGTACTGGAAAGTGCAAGTTTTATATGATAAACAAAGAAAGGTGGCAGTTTGGTGCCTTCTGGGTGTCCTGCTTGGGTGTGTCCGGGGGCGGCGTCCTGTGAACGTTGCCTGTGCCTTGTTGATCTTTATTCTTGTTATTTTACCGTCCATGCACCTTAGCACCGGCTTAAGCGGAATTCAACATTTAAACATGAAATAGTAAAATTTTGAATTTAGAAACATACGCAGATGTGTTAATACGGCGGTTATCATGGAACCTTCAATGTGACACTTCCGTGCCATTCCATGAAAAGCGGCGTATGGTCTCCAAGTAATAAAAAGCGTGTGCCCTAAACGACAAAACAATGGGTGGAACTAAATAAAATGGAATTTTGAAAGGGGATCAGAGGTTATGAAGCCTGCATATCACAGATAAGACGTCAAAAGACAAATTTAAAAAGCATGCAACATATCCTAAGGGTGATTCAACATTATTCAAGTAGGAATATTGGAACCACCCAACTAGAAAATGCCGAAAAATTGAAACTAAAAATACCATAAGCACAACAATAATGTCGTGCTGAACGATCGTCTAAGTGTTCTCTCATTATCTTTACTGGATTCTTTTATTACTTTTTTTTTTACCTTGCCCCTGAAATATGATAAACAAGATCAACAAGGAAAGGCGGCGTTCAATGAACGCAACCCCCATACGAAGGCATTGCACTTGGCATTGGACTTTACAAGCAAATAAAATAAAATAGTGAGAAACAAAATCCCTAAAGAAAGCCCAACACGGCAAAATTGTAAAATGTTGCAGGCTCGGTTTGGTCCTTTTTATGTTTGGGGTCCGCCTGGGCTCCTTGCCATTGGGTTCTTGTTGCTTGGTCATGTGGGGGTTGCGTTCATTGAACGTCTAAAAGTCCGAATCGATGAAAAAGAACTAAAACTTCCTATTATGTATTGGATTCCTAAATTACATAAAAAACCTTACAAAGCCAGATTCATTGCTAATTCTACATCTAGCACAACAACTAAACTTTCTATTTTATTGACGTCTTGTTTGGCTGCCATTAAAACACATGTAATTAGATACTGTGATAAAGTATACGAAAATACAGGCAAACATCTATTTTGGTCTATTAAGAATTCCGGTGAAATTCTGGATAAATTAAAAATTAAGAACTATCGGGCTTCAACTGTCAGTACATACGATTTTTCTACCATTTATACTACACTGCCACACAAAAGAAAAAATAGTGTCTCATGTCCCCTTCCCCTGTGCCTTTTGACATTATGGGCCTTATATTAATTCATTTATTTGTTTTGTGTTATTTCCTTATAAGTTACTAATTATGTATTCTGATGTAGTGGTTTGCCTGCCCGTACTCTGCCTTATGCCCTGTCCTGTTTTTCTTTGGGGTCCTCCTGGGCTCCTTGCCGCTGGCGCTTGTTGCTGGGTCGGGTGGGGGCTGCGTTCATTGAATGCCGCCTTTCCTTGTCGATCTTGTTTATCATATTTTCTTGTTGATCTTGTTTATCATATTTGATTGAGCCTGGTCATGGACGGTAATGGAAATTGCAAGTTACCGTCCACGCCCCTAGCACTGGCTTAAGCAGAATTCAACATTTACACACTGAAATGGTGAAATTTTAACTTTAGACACATCCGCAGATGTGTTCATACGACGGTCATCATGGAACCTTCAATGTGACACAGTAGCGTCATTCCATGAAAAGCGGCGTATGGTCCCCAATTAAAAGAAAGCGTGTGCCCTAAACAAGAAAACAATGGGCGGAACTAAATAAGTCCATTTTCATCTTTTTTCAGCCTCCTGTGCCAGATTAACACGAGAACAAACCATAAACAACTCGGGAAGCAAGGGACGCTTAAACTTCTTTTAGCTTCTTTCTTAATAAGTTAGTTACTGTCAATGTCAAAAAAAAAATCAAAAAATCATCAGGTATAAGTATAATAATTTTTAAGAGAAAAAGAATATAAAATATAAGAATATACTAATAAGACGCTCATATTCATAAATAACAATAAAGATACCAAAAATAATGAAAGAAACTGCCTTAGCCTTAACTGATTTTGCTTCCCGCTGTTTAACAAACATTATTTTCTTACAAAATTCCCTGACTTGCTTATTTTTAGCTCACCTGTCACAAAGTGACAGGGTGAGCTTTTGTGATCGCTTTTCGTCCGGCGTCCGTCCGTCCGTAAACTTTTTCTTTAAATGACATCTCCTCATAAACCACTAAAAATAGATAAATACAGAATCCCTAAAGAAAGTCCAACATGGCAAAATTGAAAATGTTGCAGGCTCGGTTTGATTGAGCCTGTTCATGGACGGTACTGGAAAGTGCAAGTTACCGTCCACGCCCCCTAGCACCGGCTTAAGCAGAATTCAACATTTAAACGTGAAATAGTAAAATTTTGAATTTAGAAACATCCGCAGATGTGTTCATACGGCGGTTATCATGGAACCTTCAATGTGACACTTCCGTGCCATTCCATGAAAAGCGGCGACTTCCGTGCCATTCCATGAAAAGCGGCGTATGGTCCCCAAGTAATATAAAGCATGTGCCCTAAACGAGAAAACAATGGGCGGAACTAAATAAAATGGAATTTTGAAAGGGGATCAGAGGTTATGAAGCCTGCGTATCACAGATAAGACGTCAAAAGACAAATTTAAAAAGCAGGCAACATATCCTAAGGTTGATTCAACATTATTCAAGTAGGAATATTGGAACCACCCAACTAGAAAATGCCGAAAGTTGAAACTAAAAATACCACAAGCACAACAATAATGTCGTGCTGAACGATCTTCAAGGATCGAAAATATAACATCATTGATTAAATGTACGGGGAGACTTTTTACAGCCGCCACACGGCACAAATAACACGGATGTGATCTTAAAATAGATAAATACAGAATCCCTAAAGAAAGTCCAACATGGCAAAATTGAAAATGTTGCAGGCTCGGTTTGATTGAGCCTGTTCATGGACGGTACTGGAAAGTGCAAGTTACCGTCCACGCCCCCTAGCACCGGCTTAAGCAGAATTCAACATTTAAACGTGAAATAGTAAAATTTTGAATTTAGAAACATCCGCAGATGTGTTCATACGGCGGTTATCATGGAACCTTCAATGTGACACCCGTGCCATTCCATGAAAAGCGGCGTATGGTCCCCAAGTAATATAAAGCATGTGCCTTAAACGAGAAAACAATGGGCGGAACTAAATAAAATGGAATTTTGAAAGGGGATCAAAGGGATCAAAGCCAATTTCATCCAAACTTCACAGGAATGTTCCTTTGGTGGTCACCTGTAAAAAATGTTCAAAGAATTTAATTTCATACAGAACTCTGGTTGCCATGGCAACCAAAAGAAAAAACTTTAAATATCTTCTTTTACAAAATCCAAAAAGCTAGAGCTTAGATATTTGGCATGAAACATCTTCTAGTGAGTGTCTGTCAAGTGTGTTCAAATAAAATCCCTAAGGTCAAAATTGGCCCCGCCCCAGGGGGGTCATTGATTTTCCATATATGCATAAAGTAAAAACTTAAAAAATCTTCTTTTAAAGAACCCAAAGAGCTAGAGCTAAGATATTCAGCATGAAACATCTGCTTATGAGTGTCTACCAAGTTTGTTAAAATAAAAGCCCTGGGGGTCAAAATTGGCCCGCCCCAGGGTGTCATTGATTTTCTCTATATGCATATAGTATAAACTTAAAAAATCTTCTTTTAAAGAACTCAAAGAGCTAGAGCTAAGATATTTATCATGGAACATGTTCTTATGGTTGTCTACTAAGTTTGTTCAAATAAAAGCCCTGGGGTCAAAATTGGCCCCGCCCCGGGGGTCATTGATTTTCCATTAAAACTTAAAAAACTTCTTTGAAAAAAACCCAAATAGCTAGAGTTTAGATATTAAGCATGAAACATCTTCTAGTGAGTGTCTACAAAAAATTAGAGAAACAAGATCAACAAGGAAAGGCGGCGTTCAATGAACGCAACCCCCATATGACCCAGCAACAAGAACCAATGGCAAGGAGCCCAGGCGGACCCCAAACAAAAACAGGACAGGGCAAAGACAGAGCACGGACAGGTCAATCATTAAATGATAAATAATTTATAACTCATTATGAATTCAAAGAAAATAATTAATGGCCCACAAAGGGGAAGGGGACAGGAGACCGGGGGAAGTGGGGGGGGGGTTAATCAAAGAAATAAAAACTAGAGGCAATGGGGAAGATACTTACCGTAGACGAGAAAACAACAAGGGACACAAGCAAAAACGTCACCAAAACAGTATGAAACAACATAGACATACATCTGAGGAGCAGAGTGGGGCGCCGCCTTGGAACGGTCAGCAGCATAATTATGACTGCTGGGTAGTTTAAACCGGTTAATGGTGCACCAAACCTCGCTCTTAACCCCACCATGTTCCTATAAACGAGACAGTGTAAATAAAATGAATCCCCGCCAAGTTAAATTCTAACAGTTGTCATGGTTACAAAAGGTTAAATAAGTAAAACACTAAAATGATCATGCAGAAACATATAAAAATAAACCCAATGACCATAACAAAAGTACTCAATGTCCTAAAGGAAGACAGAGCAACAAGAAAAACACCTACAAGGGCCCGACGAAGCAAGGCAGAAGACTAACATTAAGACAATTCAGTCCCAAAGGGCTTTACGAACTATCCATCATAGAGTCTCCCACTTGGTCCGTCAGATGCAATCAAAAGAGGAAAGCGTAGTGTCCAACTGTAAAAGGGTTGAACACTAAGCATGCAGTATGTCTTAAAATAGTAGGGTCATAACCTCTTTTAATAAAACGTTTAATGATTTAAAAAAAAACAGCAGGAAAATTACCATGACCCAAAATCTTAAGAAGTTTTGTCAAATAAAAAATGAAATATGATAAACAAGATCAACAAGGAAAGGCGGCGTTCAATGAACCCAGCAACAAGAACCAATGGCAAGGAGGGGAAAAAGCCCTGGGGTCAAAATTAAAAAATCTTCTTTGAAAAAACCCAAATAGCTAGAGTTAAGATATTAAGCATAAAACATCTTCTAGTAAGTGTCTACAAAGTTTGTTCAAATAAAAGCCCTGGGGTCAAAAGTGGGTCCCCCCAGGGGTGTCATTGTTTTGAACTATATTTGTATAGTAAAAACTTAAAAATCTTCTTTTAAAAAACCCAATGAGCTAGAGCTTAGATATTAAGCATGAAATATCTTCTTATGGGTGTCTACCAAGTTTGATCAAATTAAAGCCCCTGGTAAAATTTGGCCCTGCCGGGGGGGGGGAGAAGGAGATCATTGTTTTTCATTATATGTATGTAGTAAAAACTTCACATTGTGAAACATCTTCTAATGAGTGTCTCTCTCAAGACACTGGGGTTTAAACTTGCCCCGCTCCGGGGGCCTATATACAGGTGAGCGACCTCAGGGCCATCATGGCCCTCTTGTGTAAATTTCACTGACCAATTTCAAAATTGCCTGACTACGTCGAAAAAAAGCAATTTATTAAAGGGAGATAATTAGACCGGCGGCTACAAAAATAAGCCATAACACTTACAAGCTACCAGGGGGGTCGGCCTGGGCTCCTTGCCTCTGGTTCTTGTGGCTGGGTTTTGCGTTCATTGAACGCCGCCTTTCCTTGTCGATCTTGTTTATCATATTTTAAGTATCTTTATTTGGGGACCATACGCCGCTTTCCAGTACCGTCCATGAACAGGCTCAACATTTTACAAATTTGCTGTGTTGAGCTTTCTTTAGGGATTTAATATTTCTCTATTTAAGTATATAAAGCTTATCGAAATGTTATAAGAACTAATGTATGTAGAAAGTTCGTTGCCAGAATTCCTTTAGATTAATTAAAAGTATACTAGTATACTGGGGTCCTACATAATTACCGGACAATCAGTTTACCGAACAAAAGCTATTTCTGCTGAATAGTGCTTTACTTTTTACTTCGATTCAAAAATCAGGTTTTCGTAAACAGCGAAGTACAAACGATCATCTTGTACGACTTGAGACTTTTATTAGAGAAGCCTTTGTAAATAAACAACACCTGGTATCAATTTTCTTTGATCTTGAGAAGGCTTATGACACTACTTGGAAATATGGTATCCTAAAAGATCTGAAGGATGCTGGACTTAATGGCAGACTTCCCCTTTTCATTTCTGGATTTTTAAACGATAGGCACTTTAAAGTAAGACTTGGTTCAACTTTTTCTCAAGACCACCAACAAGAACAAGGTGTTCCTCAAGGAAGTATACTTTCTGTTACACTTTTTGGCCTTAAAATAAACAATATTGCTAGCGCTCTTACACCAGGCATAGATTGTTCTCTATATGTAGACGATTTTCTTATCTGCTATCGATCGAAAAGTATGGGAACAATTGAACGGCAACTTCAACAAAATTTAGATAAAATTCAGAAGTGGGCAATAGAAAATGGGTTTAAATTTTCAAAGTCAAAAACTCAATGTGTTCATTTCTGCCGATTGCGAAAACAACATAATGACCCTGAACTTTACATATCTGGTTCTAAAATTCCAGTAGTTGATGAAGCTAAGTTTCTAGGAATTATATTTGATAAAAACTTTCTTTTATACCGCATATTAAACATTTGAAAACTAAATGCCTAAAAGCTTTAAATTTACTTAAGGTTTTATCAAGTACAAATTGGGGATCAAATTCTTCCACATTACTGAAACTATACAGAAGTCTTATCCGATCAAAATTAGATTATGGTTCTGTAGTATATGGGTCTGCAAGAAAATCATATCTTCAAATGCTAGATACCATACATCACCAGGGTTTACGTTTAGCTTTAGGTGCTTTTCGCACTTCACCTGTCGAAAGTCTATATGCGGAAGCTGGGGAACCATCGCTTTATCTTCGTCGTAAAAAGCTATCACTTCAATATGCAACTAGAATTTCATCTAATAGGAAAAATCCAGCTAAAAATATTATTTTCAAACCAAGTTATACTGAAAAATTTGTTAACAAACCAAAGGAAATTAAACCATTAGGCCTTCGTTTAAAAGATGATTTAGATAAACTTAAAATTAATCCAGACAGTATCCTTCAAAATGACGATGAGGATGTTCCACCTTGGACTTATAATTCCCCGGAAATAAATATTAACCTTTAAAATATAAAAAAAGCATCAAATTCACCTGAATATTTCAAAGAGAAATTTCTAGCAATTAAGGAAGAACATGAAGATTTTATACATATTTATACGGACGGTTCAAAAGAAGGTTGCAAAGTAGGTGCGGCTGTGTTTGAAAATAATTTTACATCTAGTATGAGGTTACCAGATAATGCATCAATTTTTACTGCTGAAGCAAAAGCTATCGATTTAGCATTGTCATACATAGCACAGCATACCCACGATAAATTTGTGATATTTTCTGACTCGCTTTCTGTTTTAATATCCATTAAAAATAAAAAATCTGACAATATCATGGTAAAGAAACTTCTTTTACGATTTCATGATATACTAAAAACAAAATATGTTAAATTATATTGGATTCCAAGCCATGTAGGAATACGAGGAAATGAAAAAGTAGATGCTTTAGCTAAACAATCTTTAAATTTTCGAAAAACTGACTTATTGTTACCTGCTTGTGATTTTAGACCAGCTATAAATAAACTCGTATCATCTGAATGGAAAGCAAATTGGGACAATGCCGTTTTTAATAAACTTCACGATATAAACCCATCTCTTGATATGTCACCATCTCTATCTCTGTCAAACCGCCGTGATCAAACAGTTCTTCTTCGATGCCGAATTGGACACACTAAAATTACCCACTCGTATCTCCTCACAAATGACAATGCCCCTTTCTGTGTAGGTTGTAATGAAAATTTTACTGTCAAGCATTTTCTTCTTGAATGTCATGATTTTTCACAGGCCCGTAATAGATTTTATTCTGTAAATTCACTCAAAGAACTGTTTAATACAATTCCATCAAAAAACATAATTGATTATTTAAAAGAGATAAATTTGTATTCTAGGATCTAACTTGCTCATTTCTATTGTCATTTACAATGTTTTACATAATATTTTAAGCCTATTATAGCATTCGGCACGATATGGCCAGTTATGTGTTGACGTGCCGTAAAAATCCAAACAAACAAACAAAAATCATACATTCTGAATTGTACTACACACACTTTCTATTTCAAGGTAAATAACTACAAAACCACTTTCAGGTAAATATTGTTGATTCAGTTCTTTACCTACAAACATGCCCTTTTGCTTAGTTATTACATGACCTCTTTAGGGATTCTTATTCTCTCTATTTTATATGGTCATGCGGGGGAATAATCTGTTCTGCGCAGGCCCAAATATGGAGACCCTTTATGGTTTTTTTTTAGATAGGTTTTACTTTTAATTCTTTTCAACGTTACCTCAAGAGACAATCGTAACATATTTTAATGATAAAAGTAATTTTAACTTTAGTCTAAATAGTATCTCTTTGTTGTCTTTCACAAAGAAGTGCAAAATAAAAAAACATTTAAGGAAACGGGTAACGCACATGGGAGGAAACTCTACATGAAAAAAATGAAATTGATTTTATAGCTTTTGTAACATGCTACATGATGACCAAAAGGAAACTATGACAAAGAACAGAATAACAGAATTTCTTTGAATATTAAAATGTTTTATACTTTGAAGGATCATGAACGATCAATACGTTAATTGAGTTAATAGTGTTAATTTCATTTACAACCTATATATTGGCCTCTTCATAAGAGGCATGGCTGCCGTGGTATTTTGATGAACGATCAATACGTTAATTGAGTTAATAGTGTTTATTTCATTTACACCCTATATTTTGGCCTCTTCATAAGAGGCATGGCTGCCGTGGTATTTCTAGTGACATACTGTTTTTTTTTTTCTTTCAAATAATTCAAAAGTGTTAGTTGTCTTGCTGGTTATTTAAAGATTAATTTCAATTCACGACTTTTGAAATTTTGAAACACAAAGTCCGGTAAATTGACTTGTTTACACGATTTCTTTCCTCTTATAATGCCCTACTTTAAAGACACACTTCTACGGTCAAATGTTTTATTTTATGTTTGCTAAAGGAATTGTTACGTGCATTGATAAAGGAATTGTTACGTGCATTAAGAACCACAAATTATTTGCGTGAAATTCCTTTCTTTTTTATTATTTTAAATAAAAGTTACAGATAAAAAACTTCATATTTTGTCTGGTAATATGTAGGACCCCAGTATCATATCGGAAAAAAAATCTTTACGTTATTTTACAATGGCCAACCAGCTTCCGAGATTTCAGCTTGTTCGGCTGAATTACCAATGAAGGTTTTACAAAATTTTCAGTTCTTCCCTGTTATTAACAGGAAGTACATACGCATTCGGTCGAAAAAGTCTTTATTAGGGTTGCGTTTCATTGAACGCCGCCTTTCCATGTTGATCTTGTTTATCATATTTTATTATTCTTTATTAGTCTTTTATTATTTAAGCGGCTCCGTGGTCGAAGGGTTAGAGTCGATGACTTCTAATCCAGTTACCTCTCTGGCGTGGGTTCGATCCCCGGGAGATGCTTTGGTAGTTTAGCGCGGAGGAAGGTAGTGTAGTACTGGTGTAACTCTCCAGGAACGATGGTTAGGAAACTACGCGCCTATATGACTGAAATACTGTTGGGAAATGGCGTAAAATGAAACAAACAAACAAAAATCTGGAAACAAAGTGATCCCTTGGAAGCATTAATCACAACAAAATTACAAGAGAATTGCAGACTCGGTTTGATTGAGTCTTTACATGAGGGATAATGAATAAGTGCAACATCCCTCACGCCCCTAGCACCGGCTTGAGCAGTACTCAATTCTCAACACTTAATAGTGCTGGCATCAATGATCCCGAAGGACCAGAAAAATATAACAACACTGAAGTGAAGTACGGGGCAACTTTTTACAGCTGCCACACAGCACAAACAAACAAACTTTATTTTTTATTATTATCTAAAATTACTATTATTTCCTATTATTCAATCATTTATTTGTTTCTATAATTCCTTATCACTTAAAAATTATTTATCATTTTATTGAATAACCTGTACGTGCTCCGTCTTGTGCCCTGTCCTGTTTTTGTTTGCAGTTCTTGTTGCTGAGTCGTATCGGGGTTGCGTACATTGACCGCAGACTTTCCTTGTTGATCTTGTTTATCATATTTAATGTCATCTACATTTTCTGCCATTTTGAATTGTTTACAATGAAAATACTCTGATCTCTTCCACCCTGAACTCTGATTCGGCGGGCCCAGGATTGAGTTCGACGTCAGAAGAGAGTAGAAGAACTCTTGAATTAAATGTTAAATAAAGTGCACCATACGTGTCATGGATATCACACAAAGTTATTAATAAATGTATGTAAATTGTCGTCAGAGCTGAAGAATATACGTTAAGGCTTTTCACAGCAGAACATTCAACCAAGTGATAATGTCCCGCAATCAGACCCCAAATGAAAGTGAGTATAGAGATAAGCCGTAATCCAAACAATGCAACAGTGTAATGAATATCAGTCCAGATTGGTAAGGTTTGTATGTCGCCTTTCTTTGATGTTTATGTTTGCTAGATGTTAAGAAGCAACCAATTTTTGCCCGATACCCGATACAGGCTTATGTCAATGCCCATTTTCATGTCGCTGCTTGGGTTCCGCATAAAAATTTACCGCGCATGTATATATTTTAAAAAGTTACATGTATTTGACTTTCTTTTTAAAAGTGATGTGCGGGCATCATCAGAACTGCAAGAATCTGACTGAAGATGTACACCACTTGGTAACTGCAAAATAGAGTTCTCATTATTTTTGATGTAATATACTGGGCACAATATACAAAAGGACCACCATGTCCCTTTATCGCTCACCTGTGAGTAAAAAGGTCTTTAAAAGGCTTTTCCTAACAAAATTTGGAGGACGTTGGGCTGAAATGTATATTCTAGACTGTTTACAAAAAGTTTCCATATTTAGGACCCGTGATCTATTTTTTTCCCAGATGACCCCTATTCGAACTTTACCATGAAATCATAAAAACATATAAATCTGATTGGGCCCTTTTAGGGGTCTCTAGGGCTAAAAATAGAAAATCCTTAAGACATCTTCTTCTACAGAACTAATTGATGGATGATCACCAAACGTCATCTGTAGCATTCTTGGGTAGTCTTTTATCAAGTTTGCTCATATTCATTTGATTGGCCCCTGTTAGGGGCCGCTATACCTTAAAACAGAAAAAACCTTTAGACATCTTGTTCTACGGAACTAATTGATGGATGACCACCAAACATTATCTGTAGCATTGTTGGGTAGTTTTGTATCAAGTTTGCTCATATTAATTTGATTGTCCCCTTTTAGGGGCCGCTATAGCTAAAAATAGAAAAACCTTCAATCGTCTTGTTCTACTGAACTAATGGATGAATGATCACGAAACTTTGTGTGTAACATTCTTAGAAAGTCTTTTATCAAGTTTGCTCATATTAACTTATTTGGCCCCTTTTAAGGGCCGTTATAGTTAAAAATAGGAAAACCTTAAAACATTTTTTGTACTGAAATAATTGATGGATGATGACCAAACTTTGTCTGTAGCATTCTTGGGTAGACTTTTATCAAGTTTGCTCATATTAATTGGATTGGTCCCTTTTAGGGGTCTCTTGAGCTAAAAATAGAAAAACTTTAGACACTTCTTCTACAGAACTAATGGATGGATGATCACCAAACTTTATCTGTAGCATTCTTGGGTAGTCTTTTATCAAGTTTGCTCATATTAATTTGATTGGCCCCTTTTAGGGGCCGCTAAAGCTGAAAATAGAAATACCTTTAAATGTCTTCTTCTTCAGCACTAATTGGTGGATAATCACCAAATTTTGTCTGCAGCATTCTTAGGTAGTTTTATCAACTTTGCTCATATAAATTTGATAAGCTCCTTTAGGGGTCCCTAAGGCTAAAAATAGAAATAACCTTTAGACTTCTTCTTCTACAGAACTAATTGATGGATGATCACCAAACTTTGTCTGTATCATTCTTGGTAGTCTTTTATCAAGTTTGCTTATATTTATTTATTAGCCCCTTTTAGGGGCAGCTAAAGCTAAAAATAGAAAAAACCTTTGAACATCATTTCCTACTAAAAAATAATTGATGAGTGGTCACCAAACTTTATCTGTAGCATTCTTATGTAGACTTTGAAGGATCATGAACGATCAATACGTTAATTGAGTTAATAGTGTTAATTTCATTTACACCCTATATATTGGCCTCTTCATAAGAGGCATGGCTGCCGTGGTATTTTGATGAACGATCAATACGTTAATTGAGTTAATAGTGTTTATTTCATTTACACCCTATATTTTGGCCTCTTCATAAGAGGCATGGCTGCCGTGGTATTTCTAGTGACATACTGTTTTTTTTTTCTTTCAAATAATTCAAAAGTGTTAGTTGTCTTGCTGGTTATTTAAAGATTAATTTCAATTCACGACTTTTGAAATTTTGAAACACAAAGTCCGGTAAATTGACTTGTTTACACGATTTCTTTCCTCTTATAATGCCCTACTTTAAAGACACACTTCTACGGTCAAATGTTTAATTTTATGTTTGATAAAGGAATTGTTACGTGCATTGATAAAGGAATTGTTACGTGCATTAAGAACCACAAATTATTTGCGTGAAATTCCTTTCTTTTTTATTATTTTAAATAAAAGTTACAGATAAAAAACTTCATATTTTGTCTGGTAATATGTAGGACCCCAGTATCATATCGGAAAAAAAATCTTTACGTTATTTTACAATGGCCAACCAGCTTCCGAGATTTCAGCTTGTTCGGCTGAATTACCAATGAAGGTTTTACAAATTTTCAGTTCTTCCCTGTTATTTAACAGGAAGTACATACGCATTCGGTCGAAAAAGTCTTTATTAGGGTTGCGTTCATTGAACGCCGCCTTTCCATGTTGATCTTGTTTATCATATTTTATTATTCTTTATTAGTCTTTATTATTTAAGCGGCTCCGTGGTCGAAGGGTTAGAGTCGATGACTTCTAATCCAGTTACCTCTCTGGCGTGGGTTCGATCCCCGGGAGATGCTTTGGTAGTTTAGCGCGGAGGAAGGTAGTGTAGTACTGGTGTAACTCTCCAGGAACGATGGTTAGGAAACTACGCGCCTATATGACTGAAATACTGTTGGGAAATGGCGTAAAATGAAACAAACAAACAAAAATCTGGAAACAAAGTGATCCCTTGGAAGCATTAATCACAACAAAATTACAAGAGAATTGCAGACTCGGTTTGATTGAGTCTTTACATGAAGGATAATGAATACATGCAACATCTCTCACGGCCCCTAGCACCGGCTTGAGCGGTACTCAATTCTCAACACTTAATAGTGCTGGCATCAATGATCCCGAAGGACCAGAAAAATATAACAACACTGAAGTGAAGTACGGGGCAACTTTTTACAGCTGCCACACAGCACAAACAAACAAACTTTATTTTTTATTATTATCTAAACTTACTGTTATTTCCTATTATTCAATCATTTATTTGTTTCCTTAATTTCTTATCACTTACAAATTATTTATCATTTTATTGAATAACCTGTCCGTGCTCTGTCTTGTGCCCTGTCCTGTTTTTGTTTGGGGTTCGCCTGGGCTCTTGCCACTGGTTCGGTTCTTGTTGCTGGGTCGTATGGGGGTTGCGTTCATTGACCGAGGCTTTCCTTGTTGAACTTGTTTATCATATCTAATGTCAATCTACATTTTCTGCCATTTTGAATTGTTTACAATGAAAAAACTCTGAACTCTTCCAACCTGAACTCTGATTCGGTGGGCCCAGGATTGAGTTCGACGTCAGAAGAGAGTAGAAGAACTCTTGAATTACATGTTAAATAAAGTGCACCATAAGTATCATGGCTATCACACAAAGTTATTAATAAATGTATGTAAATTGTCGTCTGAGCTGAAGAATATACGTTAAGGCTTTTCACAACAAAACATTCAAAAAAGTGATAATGTCCCGCAATAAGACCCCAAATGAAGATGAGTATAGAGATAAGCAGTAATCCAAACAATGCAACAGTGTAATGAATATCAGTTCCAGATTGGTAAGGTATGTATGTATGTCGCCTTTCTTTGATGTTTATGTTTGCTAGATGTTAAGAAGCAACCAATTCTTGCCCGATACCCGATACAGGCTTATGTCAATGCCAATTTTTATGTCGCTGCTTGGGTTCCATATAAAAGTTTACTGCACATGTATATATTTTAAAAAGTTACCTGTATTTGCCTTTCCTTTTAAAAGTGATGCGCGGGAGAACAAAATCATCATCAGAACTGCAAGAATCTGACTGAAGATGTACACCACTTGGTAACTGCAAAATAGAGTTCTCATTATTTTTGATGTAATATACTGGGCACAATATACAAAAGGACCACCATGTCCCTTTATCGCTCACCTGTGAGTAAAAAGGTCTTTAAAAGGCTTTTCCTAACAAAATTTGGAGGACGTTGGGCTGAAATGTATATTCTAGACTGTTTACAAAAAGTTTCCATATTTAGGACCCGTGATCTATTTTTTTCCCAGATGACCCCTATTCGAACTTTACCATGAAATCATAAAAACATCCTTTTAGACAAATTTGCAGGATATTCTTGTTGGCCTGATCAAGTTTTAGAAAATTTGGCAAAAAATAGCCTGTAAAAAGTTACCAGACTTTTGAGCTCACCAGAGCCGAAGGCTCAGGGTGAGCTATTAGTATCAAAGGGGGGTCGTCCGTCGTCATGCGTCAACAATCGTCTTCTTCTCTGAAACTACTGGGTAGATTTAACTAAAATTTGGTCTGTAGCATCCTTGTGACAGTCACACTTAGATTTGCTCATGTCATTTCAATTGGCCCCTTTAAGGGGTCAACAGAGCTAAAAATAGAAAAACCTTTAAACATCTTCTACTACAGAACTAAAAGATGGATGATCACCAAACTTTGTCTTAAGCATTCTTGGGAAGACTTTTATCAAGTTTGCTCATATAAATCTGATTGGGCCCTTTTAGGGGTCTCTAGGGCTAAAAATAGAAAATCCTTAAGACATCTTCTTCTACAGAACTAATTGATGGATGATCACCAAACTTCATCTGTAGCATTCTTGGGTAGTCTTTTATCAAGTTTGCTCATATTCATTTGATTGGCCCCTGTTAGGGGCCGCTATACCTTAAAACAGAAAAAACCTTTAGACATCTTGTTCTACGGAACTAATTGATGGATGACCACCAAACATTATCTGTAGCATTGTTGGGTAGTTTTGTATCAAGTTTGCTCATATTAATTTGATTGTCCCCTTTTAGGGGCCGGTGTAGCTAAAAATAGAAAAACCTTAAAACATCTTCTACAGAACTAATCGATGGATGATCACCAAACTTTGTCTGTAGCCTTCTTGGATAGTCTTTTATCAAGTTTGCTCATATTAATTTGATTGGCCCCTTTTAGGGGCCGGTATAGCTAAAAATAGAAAAACCTTAAGACATCTTCTTCTACAGAACTAATGGATGGATGATCACCAAACTTTGTCTGTAGCATTCTTGGGTAGACTTTTATCAAGTTTGCTCATATTAATTGGATTGGTCCCTTTTAGGGGTCTCTTGAGCTAAAAATAGAAAAACTTTAGACACTTCTTCTACAGAACTAATGGATGGATGATCACCAAACTTTATCTGTAGCATTCTTGGGTAGTCTTTTATCAAGTTTGCTCATATTAATTTGATTGGCCCCTTTTAGGGGCCGCTAAAGCTGAAAATAGAAATACCTTTAAATGTCTTCTTCTTCAGCACTAATTGGTGGATAATCACCAAACTTTGTCTGCAGCATTCTTAGGTAGTTTTATCAACTTTGCTCATATAAATTTGATAAGCTCCTTTAGGGGTCCCTAAGGCTAAAAATAGAAATAACCTTTAGACTTCTTCTTCTACAGAACTAATTGATGGATGATCACCAAACTTTGTCTGTATCATTCTTGGTAGTCTTTTATCAAGTTTGCTTATATTTATTTATTAGCCCCTTTTAGGGGCAGCTAAAGCTAAAAATAGAAAAAACCTTTGAACATCATTTCCTACTAAAAAATAATTGATGAGTGGTCACCAAACTTTATCTGTAGCATTCTTATGTAGTCTTTTATCAAGTTTGCTCATATTAATTTGATTGGCCCTCTGACTCGCTTTCTGTTTTAATATCCATTAAAAATAAAAAATCTTACAATATCATGGTAAAGAAACTTCTTTTGCGATTTCATGATATACTAAAAACAAAATATGTTAAATTATATTGGATTCCAAGCCATGTAGGAATACGAGGCAATGAAAAAGTAGATGCTTTAGCTAAACAATCATTAAATTTTCAAAAAACTGACTTATTGTTACCTGCTTGTGATTTTAGACCGGCTATAAATAAACTCGTATCATCTGAATGGAAAGCAAATTGGGACAATGCCGTTTTTAATAAACTTCACGATATAAACCCATCTCTTGATATGTCACCATCTCTATCTCTGTCAAACCGCCGTGATCAAACAGTTCTTCTTCGATGCCGAATTGGACACACTAAAATTACCCACTCTTATCTCCTCACAAATGACAATGCCCCTTTCTGTGTAGGTTGTAATGAAAATTTTACTGTCAAGCATTTTCTTCTTGAATGTCATGATTTTTCACAGGCCCGTAATAGATTTTATTCTGTAAATTCACTCAAAGAACTTTTTAATACAATTCCATCAAAAAACATAATTGGTTATTTAAAAGAGATAAACTTGTATTCTAGGATCTAATTGGCTCATTTTTATTGTCATTTACAATGTTTAACATAATATTTTAAGCCTATTATAGCATTCGGCACGATATGGCCAGTTATGTGTTGACGTGTCGTAAAATCCAAACAAACAAACAAACCTATTAGGAGCAACTATAGCTGAAATAAGGGGTGTTTTTAAAAGAATAACGAAATCTCCCTATTTTTCATTTCAAAATTCCCTACTATGTCTATTGTCAATTGAAAAATTTCCCTCTTTTTGTCTTGAACATTGAAAAAATTTGACATGTATGTACATGTTATGTATAAAAAAAGATTGAATGTCTTAATGTCATGACCTGTTTGCTTTTCAGAGATCTTGAGGTCATTCACCTGCTTTGTGGGCATTGCATCATTGCAGGTTCATTTGTAGGTCACTCTAGAGAATTTTCCCCAGGAAATGAAATTAGGCCTAAAGAATTATTACATTTGATTCTGGTACCTTACTAACCGATAGGTGATTGTTTTTTCACTGATACTCATTTACAGTATCTGTTGCATTATATGAGAATATAATAATAATATATAGAATAGCTTGATGGATAGATATAAGCCTGAACTGGTATTCTCCAGCTGCATAACCACTCTCCCTGATCAGTTTTTTTTCTTTTTTTTTTTTTTTTTTTTTTTTTTTTTTTTAGGTAATATTCAAATAATTTTTCAATAGAAAAACACTCAAACTAATAAGTTAAATGTTAATAAATTTGAATTTATTTCATTAATGTAGATATGGCTAAAATTATTTTTCATCTTATTTTATCAAGTTTATTTGAAAAAGATATTTCTATAATCACTGAAAAAGAGTTGTTTCTGGTGGGCGATTTAGGGCCATCATGGCCCTCTTGTTTCATATTTTGGCATTGTGACTTAGTTTTTGACCCCAGATTAACTTGACCTAGAAATCATCAAATCAACATTTTTTGACAATTTTGCAAAATATTCTGACTGTAAATGCAACCTCGAGAGTGAGAACAAGGTTTAAACATATTTGGGCATTGTGACCTAGTTTTTGACCCCAAGAAGACCCATATTCGAGCTTAACCTAGTAATTGTTAAATCAAACCCCCTCTCCCTCCGAATCTCCCCTCCTCTCTCTCTATCTCAGAAGTTGAATAAACTCTTTAAAATAAATGTAATCAATTATCATAACTTACCTTTGTCATACATGAGGTAGAGATTGGGTTTCTATGTTGGTGTATTCCTGATGAATTGTCCGATGGTAAAATAGTATCAGGTATTGTTAACCCTTTTGCACTGTCCAAATTGGTATCAATTTCTTCACTTCTTCCATTAAAGGACACTTTATCTGGTAAATAGTGGACTTTGAGTTATTCGATTAAACCACAGTATGTGTTTTCCAGTACAAATGTGATATTGACGTTTCCTTCCATCATGTTGTGTTTTGTTGAACTGACCTGGAGAAAAGTAATTGAAAATTGTTCTGAAAAAAGTGAGAGTTTGATCCCTAACAGGGGAACTATTCTGTGGCAAAATACATCTTTCTGAAAGTACTCTTTATTTTTCTGTGAATAACCATACTTAAATAATACAACAAGGCAGTCTAAAAGGCACCATATCTTCCACCACATTTAAAGAAATGTTGAAACGGCAGAAAACGAATTTTCTATGAACGATATGGCTCAAACCATTAAACTAAATTGGGTACCTTGAGCCTGCCAGGTTGACTAAATAAATTCTGTACATCCGCTTAATTAGGTGAACATTTTACTAAAGTTTCATGAAATTCCATCAAGAGGTTTAGAAGTTATGGAGCTGTTAAATATTATTTTTCAACAGTAAAGTCGAATAAATTTAATAAAACTTTTAAATCCACAGCTTTTATTAAGCAAACTAATCTCTCTCTCTTACACATGGACATTAACTTTGCCAGTACAATGTTTTGCTGTTAAGTTTTTTCAGTCTTTGTCAGTTTCAATATGCTTCTCAAGGTAGCATGCTATTATCATTTACGACTATTGTGCCAATATATTCATTTAAAGATGCATACAGTCTATCTATGGAAAACGTAATTGTATTGATTTCCATATGTTATTTTAAAAAAGATATGTACAACGTACACTCATTAGATGTTGCCCTTAAGGATATTCACAAATAGCCTCGCAAAAACACTTTACGACAGCAAAACAAACTAGCATATTTTACTTTCGCTTTTTCAGACGTACGCCTTCGGTAGTTTCCGTAAACAATAATCGGAAAGGGCCGTATGATTTTGAATTTTGGTAAACCTTGTTTTCACTTTCGGAAGTTGAAGAAAAGAAAACAATATAAAACACTCTGGGTGTTATGGTACTCAAGTTATTAATCAGAAACAATTTTCACTCTACAGGTTCATGTGAAATTGACCTTTAAATCCCAAAAGCAATAGGTTCTTAATAAAATAACCTAATGAATTTTCAAGACTCTGGGTGCAATGTTTCTCAAGTTATTGAGTAGAAAAGATTTCACTCCACAGGCCCCTGTGAAATTGAACTTTGATATATGAATCCCAAACACAATAGGGGCTTCTCATACAAATGCCCAATAACTTTTGAAGGAAGTGAGTATACTGGTATCCCAGTTACTGAGCTAAAAATGGTTTTCACATACAGGTCCCTGTGAACTCGACTTTTGACCTATGAATCAAGAAAACTGTAGGATTCTCTAATGAACTTAACCAATCGAGTTTGTGTACTGGCTGTAAATGCATTCGATTGCTGAAGATTTTAAGGTCTTCCTAAATAACTCTACTCTAGACCTTTTGTTTCCGCAGAAGAAGTTTTTTAGGTTTTCCCCTTTATAAATCTATGTAAAGTCTAGTTAACCCTGTGGCGGTGCCATTTTTTCACAAGGGGTCACGATGTGAACAAACTTGGTAGATGTCTACTAGTAGATGCTTTATACTAAATATCTATGCTTTATGCCTTGTGGTTTCAGAGAAGATTTTAAATCTCCAACTTTTAAAATCTATTTTTTGCCTCATTGTGGCCCAGAAATGCATTGGACCGGAATCCTTTGAACAAACTTGGTTTCATGCAAACAACATCCATGGCTAGGTTCATTAAATTTGGCCTGGCGATTTCCAAGAAGATATCGTTTGAATTGACGTAGGACGGACGATGGACAAGGCCGATCACAAAAAGCTCACCTCGAGCACTTCGTGTTCAGGTGAACTAAAAACAGACCATGTGCATCTTTAATAAAACACTTAGCAAAACACAACAATCTGGACATGTATATATTGTGTGTTTTGTCTTTTCTGTAAATTCTTACAATTAAGTCACAATACAATGGTATTTTATAGAATCTCTTTTAATCATTTTCTTACTTCATCATTCTTTTATGCAAAATTCATGTAAATGTTTAATTCCCTCTCAATGACATTTTTCAGTAGGCTAACTTTCAAAGAAATAATAAATGCCTCTGTACAACAGCATCAATGCAACAAATAAATGTGTTTAATTATTTAATTAAGTTAAAAACTATAGTATTTCAATGTCTGTATTATTTGAATATATTTTTCTTAACTAAACTATAACGCATCCATCCACAGCTTAACTTTACCAAATGGATTTTCTCCTTCTGTCTGAAATGTGACAAAAATCACGTTAAATTTAGAATCACTTGGGACTTTAGCAGTATACAGATTGTCCGTTTCTTTTAAAGAGGTATTGACCTTAATATTTACAAAGTGAAAAACATGAGCAGCTATTGTTATAAAACATTATATGAGTAATATGGGTCTTTAATCCAATTTCATCTAAGATCGTAACTTCCATACGTAATGCACAGTAAAAATTGGTACATTAGGTAACCACAGTGAAAACAACATTCATTATTTCTGGATAATCAATACCCTATACCCTTTGAGTAAGTGATTTGATCTTGGTCATTATCCAACTTATCCAAGGACTTACAGCTATATACTTTTTCTCAGTTTCTAATAGAAATGAATTCAGAAATGCAGAGCTTCAGGTAACTTCTCAGTATAACTGTTTATTCATTCCTTATGTTAAAAAATCAATTCTAAATACCAAACTTTTAATTCTTTCATGTAAAACCATCTAACTCTAACAGCTAAAACCCCTGTCACACTAGAGCTTACGATTACTTTCGACCACCGGCGACTTGTAAAACTGACGATCATCAGCGATTGTCTGCGACCAAAACCATTTTTGCACAGATAAATTTACTTTTGCGAGTATCATAAGACAAGTCATCATTGACAATGGCACGACAGGTCATAAGTAAACGTACGATGGTCTTAAGATTGCCTGGGATTACTTACGACTACCCGTGACATAACATGCGATCACCTACAACTTGTCGTACGACCATCACACGATTACTAAAGACTACTTAAGATTATCAGTGACAAGTGGCAATTTGTAAAGACTGTCGTAAGATTGTCGCACTTCCAAAAGACCATCGTGCGATAGCCTTAAGACCTTATAAGATCACTAGCGACCTGTTTGATCGCAAGGAGGTATTTGTGCAAGCTCAAAAACCTCTCTACGACTGAAATTGGTCGTGGGACCTAAGAAAATTAACCTGCGACCTTCAAAGATCACTGATGACCGTCGTAAGACGTTTTAAAGATAGCCCGCGACCAGAGGTCACTGGTGATCGTGAACTGGTCTTCACTGGTCGTAAGCTCTAATGTGACTGGGGCTTAACCAACAATAGGCCATTTTTGAGTCTCCTTGAAAAGGTGACATATAGGGGTTATTTTTGTCGGCGGCGTCGGCGTCCCCTAAAGCTTGTCCGGAGCATAACTCAGTCACTATAAGTCTGATTGACTTCAAACTTGGTATGCATGCTTCTTTCAATAACCCGAAGTGCAGTGCACAAGGACCGGTACTCTGCAGTTCTTATTTTTTGAGTTATTGCCCTTTGTTAATTTTCATACTTTAATTTTGTCATGGCCATTTCTCTTCAACTAGAAAAGCTATGGACTTGAACCTTCTTAGGATGATAGATCTCATTAAGAAGAAGTGCAGTGCACAAGAACCGGTACTCTGCACTTCCTAATTTTTTAGTTATTGCCCTTTGTTAATTTTCATACTTTATTTTTGTCCGGGCCATTTCTCCTAATGTATAAAAGCCATGGACTTGAAACTTCATAGGATGATAGGTCTCATTAAGAAGAAGTGCAGTGCACAGGAACAGGTACTCTGCATTTCTTATTTTTTTAGTTATTGCCCTTTGTTTATTTTCATACTTTAATTTTTTCCGGGCCATTTCTCCTTAAGTATAAAAGCTATGGACTTGAAACTTCATAGGATGATAGATCTTATTAAGAAAAAGTGCAGTGCACAAGAATCGGTACTCTGCATTTCTTAATTTTTGAGTAATGCCCTTTGTTAATTTTCATACTTAATTTTTGTCCAGGCCATTTCTCCGAAAGTATAAAAGTTATGGACTTGAAACTTCATAGGATGATAGATCTCATTAAGAAAAAGTGCAGTGCATAAGAACTGATACTCTGCGTTACTTATTTTTTGAGTTATTGCCCTTTGTTGATTTTCTTACTTTATTTTTGTCCTGGTCATTTCTCCTCAAGTATGAAAGCTATGGACTTGAAACATTATAGAATGATAGATCTTATTGATAAGAAGTGCAGTGCACAGAAACTGCTGCTCTGCACTTATTATTTTTTTAGTTATTGCCCTTTGTTATTTTTCATATTTCATTTTTGTCCTGGCCATTTCTACTAAACTACATTGTTCATAGGGCGACACATCCGCGGAGTTTTAGTCTTGTTTTTAAATTCTTCAGTTTCGCCGTATAAACTATCTGTTGACGTGCAAGCTTTTCATTACCTCAAATGTGGACAAAAGACTGACAGTGTAACTATTATGACTGCGTTTTTCATTCACAAACTTCCTGGAAGAATTTCGTCTTCAATGTATGCATTCCTTTTCTTTGGATTTTTCAACTTCTCTATGAGTTCATTCAGCTCTATTTGACTTTTTTTTAAATAAATAATTTAATAAATTTAAATTTGTTAAAAATAAACGAATATTATGGAATTATGTAATTACACTACCTTACAAATTTAGTTAAAAGTAAGTTTGGCACTCGTCTCATTTAGCAATTTCCACCAATGAATTCGTAAGCAAGAACTATTTGAGGGACAGGGCTATCAACTAATTTCCATGCTTGATAGTGCAATGAAAAATGTGCAAACGATTTTGAGAAATATATGTAATATAGTGCTTACTTATAACTAGAGCTCCGCGAGTCGGAGCATTATACGCCTAAAGGATCAGCCAGTTTAAAGATGAAATGTGTTTTTGTAACCATAAGAAAATGTTATGGTATTAATAGGACTTAAGTTATTGAGCGGACAAGGATTTTATGTTCATGGTCCCTTTGACCTTGACCTTCGACCTACTGACCCCAAAACAAATAGGGATCATCTATAGGTCATGGTCATTAATAATACTATTGAGCGGACAAGACTTGACTTAGCTAGACAGACAGACGACTAGCCTGGGTTCCAGTCTTTCCATTTTATATGTGCTTCTGTTCGGCAAATCGACATTATCAAAACACGTTAAAGTATAAAATAGCGCGTATGTTTTGAATAAGGAAAATATATCAACGCTTATTCTCTACACACACAATAATGATTTCAACCAAGAGCTATTCCAAGCAAGACAAGAACTGTCATAGTACATTTTGGGGCTTTACAGTAAAGGCCGAACAAGTTATAACGTCACAACTCACATAAAATGATTGACCTGTTCCAATTTCTAAGTTAAAAAGGGGCAACAATTAAGACAACATACTCCCTCCTATTAATGGATTAAACTCTGTAGGTTACAGGGCTATATCTGCATGTGTAATTGAACATTTCCAGTCTTCCTGTATTTAATATTAAAACTCGTTTCTCTTCACAGAAGTGATTTTCTCCAAACTGACGAGTGTGCTGTACCCCGTCTGTTGCAATCTGAAAACTTCTTTGGCATCTCATGCACTGGTATGATGAAACGATTGGTTGGTTAAACCTGGCCCGGTGTTTAGAAAACAGTCATGTCTTGCAGTTACAGTTTGGTACTGGGCACGCCCCCTGTCCTGCATTGGTCACAGTGGTCTGTTGGTAACAGTTAGAGTTGACTGAACTAAAATGAATGTACAATTAAATCTTACAAAGATATCTTAACAATATCGACACCACTTATCAATTTTTACTGCTGAAGCTATAGATTTAGCATTGTCATACATAGTACAGAATACCCATGATAAATTTGTAATATTTTCTGAATCGCTTTCTGTTTTAATATCCATTAAAAATAAAAAATCTGACAATATCATGATAAGGAAACTTCTTTTACGATTTCATAATATACTAAAAACAGATTTTGTTAAATTGTATTGGATTCCAAGTCATGTAAGTATATGACGAAATGAAAAAGTCGATGCTTGTCGCATAACGGAGAAAGAACTCACGGATGTTACATACTTTTAATATACAAATACAAATACACAAGTGTACGAGTGAAATACCAAATTCGAACTGTTCACTGGACATTTGAGAATAGTATATATAATGACAACCTGTCATAAGGACATTTTATAATGTATATAAATACACGCGTTTTAGAGTTACATGTAGAACTCTCATTAATCATTTTGACATAAGCTCAGTCTGCATGTATCTTGCACTATAATATTCATAAATCAAAGTCATGTTCCATAGTTCACATTATGAAATAAAAACCTTAATATATGTATATACATGTTGACTTGTCATTCTTTTTGAATATAGCATGTATGACTAATTAGCCTGTGCAACCAGCTATACGACAAATATCCTCCTTTTCTTACATAAAAAAATATTTAAAAAAAAGTATTAAACAAAGTATTAAATATCAAACTTTTCAAACTCTTTCTAACAAATTAAAAACAATCTAAAATCAACTTGACATCTGTTTTGCCCCTAAGGTAAGGATGTTAAACATCAACCTTTTGTTACTTTATTTTAAAAGAAAAATCACCTAAGGTAATATCCGGTCAGAGATGTCCGGTCAGAGATGTTATCTAACGACCTTTTTGTTACTTTATTTTAAAAAGAAAAATGCCTTAGGAAACAATATTCGGAAATATTCGCTCAATATATTTTCTTGTCATTTTTTTAAAAAACTTTTCGGATATGACACATATGTACTGCAGTCAGGTAAGATATAATTTACTTCAACAATTTTGTAATGTTTTTAATAAGTAAAAAAATAATTATTGTTAATTGTTAACTAAAGATAATCTTTTCGAATTTTTTTATCAGTTAATATAACTGTTATTCTACAAATAATATATTAAAGTAACATAAGGTAAATATGATAGCTTTATAGGTTTTTCAATAAATATTAAATTTCCTTTATTTCATCATAAAGAAAAAGAGAAAAAAAAAATAATTTCTAGTGATTTATTAAACATAAAAACAAACAAATAAGTTAACAATTTTCAAAGAACAAATTATTTTAAGAATATTAATTAGAAAAACTTTAAGGTATAGAATTTAACAGAATTATATGTATGATAAGAGTATAAAAGATATTTATATATGAAAAGTTTAAAAATATTATAAACAATTGATAATTGATGAAATGTCCACTTGTTTCATTTCCTGTTAAAACGTGTATTGTGCATGCGCATTGAACACTTCCTGTGACAGGTATGTTTTTTTGTAACAGGTACTTGCTGACATCAGTATGGCTTGGTCGTCGTGACGTGTCGGGAATTTCAAATCGTTGGTATGTAGCTTTCTAAAGTATAATTTTAAATTGACACTCATAATTGTTCATAAATGTTTGATGTTCTTGAAGATTCTTTTAAATTGATATATATATGTATTTTATATGTGTAAACGTAGACTTTATACACAAGTTGATAAAGTTATATTCGATTATTTATCGGCACATCTGTAAACGCTGTTCTTGTTTCGTCGTTGTAAAAAGAATGTCTTGTATTGAACAATACAACAAAGTGATGATAGATCTATAATTCTTCATTTATGTAGCACTGTTTTTGAGTAAAAGATAATTAAATTAACAGTTTGCTGTTGCACGATTCTCGCAAATGTAAATGTGATATTTATTTTGGATATCTTTCTCTCGCACAAATAATTATTTTGATAAGAAGTTGTCATCAGTATTTCTCTGGGTTTTTGTTTTTAAGTTTATATAACACATAGAAAAACACATTCTATTGATAAACGGAAGTTTTCGGCTTCTCTGGTTGAAGACAGGAACAAAAGTTTATTTGATTCCACAATTTTGTTGTTGTTGTTGTTGTTGTTAGCGGCTGTGACAGCATAGTTATACATTGTAGACGCTTATTTCATATAATTTTACATCGAAGAAGGTGTTTATGGTTATATCTACATGGTTTTACATCGAAGAAGGTGTGTGTTCATGGTTTTATGTACATAGTTTGACATCGTAGACTGTTTACATCGTAGACTGTTGGCATCGTAGAGGCTGACTGTAATAGTTTCTAGTCAGGCGGTGTTTTACTGTACCGGCGAGTTCGCTCGCACCTCTCTGTCTTGGCTGGACGACAAGTGATCGTTAGACCAATATTTTGCATTTTCGTCCGTTGTCAGATCGGTTAATAGATATTATATACAATAAACATAATTTTGTTTCAGATACATGAACAACAAAACAACTGTCATAAAATGCATAGGATAAGAATTCCAATGAAAGATGTTCTTAAGTGTAAGTATCTTATTTATGTAATACTTGATATTTAAAATTTTTCTTTTCATATTGAATTTTTAGACATATTTTGTTAGTTTTAACTAAGCTATTAACTTTAGTTTATTTCGACAATAAGACTTATCCCAATTTAAACTTTATTTAATGATTGTGCGTTGACAGTTGAAACATGTATGTATACACATGTTATTCTAATATGAAATAAAGTAAATAATCAATTTGAAACTCATGATTAAGCGCTGTCATTTACTTAAAAATGCATTTTAATTAACCGATCTATTAATAAACATATAGCGATATCATTTTAAGCAATAAAAAAAAGATATATATTTCTAATAAAACAACTTGAAAATGAATATAATTGAATACAACCACCAAAAATATAAAGATATATAATAAAATAATGTAATTTTCTGTTTTCTTTTATATTTGTTTCTTTTAACATATATGTTTTTTTTAATAACTATTTACAATGTCTGAGGTCATTTTACCGAAAATTAGTATAGCATATAACACGGAATATAACGTTCTATAGCATACTGGCTAATCCTTGTAAAACATTTTAACATTCGGTTTCAAGCGTTTATTATTACTATGTACCTTTGTGTTTACCTTACCAGATACTTTATATCGTGGTTTTACACTATTTTTCTTTTTAGTAGAAATAGAGTTTATAAACATTTCATTATCTGAATCATTATCATCAGCCATTGAATCTGACTGAATAGCATTATATGCTGCTTGTGACTAAGGATTGATATTTACTTGTATGGAATTTGAGTCTGATAATTCTGAATCAGTCTGCGATTGCATTTCTTCTGAATGTGCATTACTTTGAGCATTGTCATTATTTTAAATTTGTTGTTTTGTTGTCGAAGATGTTTCTGTAATTCGGCTAATAGAATATCATCTTAACTATCAGAATTTGACCTTTCTTTTCTTACATTCTTAGCAACTTGGGGTAATACTGATTCTGGTATTTCTGAAGCATCATCAGTATCGCTATTTTCAGGTGTTACTACAAATGTGGCATTTCTTTTTGGTCTGCCAGTATTATCAGCTTTAGGTATTGACCAGTCATTAATATTTGCGAGCCTTATTTGTTCTGCATGGACTTTAACTGTTGAATTGTCAAATTGATTTTTTATTATATAAGTTAATGGTGACCTTTCCTCCATAATTCTATAAAATGGCTTCCAATTCACATCTAGTTTGCTTCTCTTACGAAAATTCTTATAGAATACGGGATCGCCTATTTCAAATTTGATATCTTTTGCGGTCTTATCTGCATAGCTAGCTTGTTCGCGTTTTGCTTTTTTAAGGTTCTTATATACAGATAGAAAAGTATTATGTTGTTCTTGTAAAGCAATTCTGTGATATTCTTCGCCATGATAGCGTTGCCTTGGTTGTAGCAACTGGTCGACCGGTAATATTGCCTCACGGTTATATAACAAATAAAATGGACTATGCTTTGAAGTCCTAGAGACATTGAATCTAAGTGCGGCTAGTGTCATGTTAAGATAAAATATCCCATTGTTTCAGATTTCCCTGCATTCTTTTAGCTAAGATATCATGTATGACATGGTGAGAACGTTCATTTTTTCGCGTTTCCGGCAGCATGATAGGTAGTTGTACGCACGTGATCAATTTTTAACTCTTTAAGTGTTTCTTTGAAAGCATTACTTGTAAATTCTGATCCATTGTCAGTGACAATTTGTAATGGACATGCATATCCAGGGTAAATTTCTTCTAATAGTAAATGTATAATTGTATCTGAACTTTTGTCAGCAGTAGGAAAACACTCGGGATAACCACTGTAAAGGTCAATAAAAACATATAATGTAGCGATTACCACTCATTGTTTTTTCATAGGGCCCTATAACGTCGATACTCATTGTCTGAAATGAATACATTGGTATTCTTGTTTCGCCCATAGGTGCTTTTATTTTTGTAAGATTACGTGACTGACAATCAACACATTTAGAAACATATTCATACATTCTTTGAACATATTTGGCCAAAAATATTTTTGTTTTATTGTTGTAAATAACCTCTGTGTTCTGGGTGACCATTATTTAAATGATATTGAGTAATGACAAGTTGTTTTAAGTGTTGTGGAAGCAAACAATCTAAGATTAGGATTATCATCTACATTAGACAGATAATAAAGAACTTGGTCAATTTCTAAATATTTGCTCTGCACTGATTTAGTTGGCTGTCCGTGACGTAGTAACATTTTCAGTTCAAGAATAGTTTGATCTTTATCTTGCTCTGAGGCCATATTTAATTTTTCGAATTGTTTAATATCTTCTACAATTGGCTCTTGAAATTGGTATTCTTTGTTTGCTATTTCTTTGGCATTAAAGTGCGTAGAATCAAAAGCATTTACTTCATAGCTTTCATCAGTTTTCACAGCATGTACATTATCATTATTTGAATTATTACTTGAATTTGAGACTGTTATTTCGAAGGCATTGTCATTTATATCAGGCTCATAAAGTTCAATATCGGACTTGTTAGCATTTTTATCATCAGCTGGAGGTCTAGAAAAGAAATCGGCAATTAAATTTAATTTTCCTGGCAAATATTCAATTTTAATTTATGCTCTTTAAGCTTTGAAAATACTGTCTGTATATGTGATAAATGTTCATTTAATGACTTCGAAAATATTAGAATGTCGTCAAGATAACTGACAGCAAATGCCTCTAAACCTTGTAAGACATGTGACATGAGTTCTTGGAAAACTCCAGGGGCAGAAACTAGGCCAAAAGGGGTTCGGTTGAACTCGAACAAGCCTCGGAATGTCGTAAAAGCCGTTTTTTCCTTGTCTGATTCATGCACGGGTATTTGCCAAAACCCTGAGCGCATGTCTAGTGTTGTAAAATATTTTGAAGACCCTAGTAGTGTTAAAATATCGTCAATTAATGGGAGAGGATATGATGTTGGCTTTGTAATTTTATTCAATTGTCTAAAATCAATAAAAACCGCTTGGAGCCGTCTTTTTTCCGACAATAACAACAGGAAATGAATAAGGGCTATGACTTCTTCTTATAATATAAGCATCTAACATCTCATCGATTGCGTCACTCATAAATTTTCTATTGTTTAAATGTGTGCGATATGGGCTTAATTTGATTGGAGGATGATTACCTGTTGGTATTTTCATGGTTACAGTATCTGTCTGTGATAATTCAGAATCTTTATTTGCGAAAATATTTCTATTTTTCCTTAATAAGTCTCTAACAATATTAAAGTGCTCTGAAGGTGTATGAATATCACGTTCAAAATCGTTGTTAAGAGGGGAAGTTGTTTGAAGAGCCTCTGTGACCGAGTTAATGCTCTCAACTTCTGAAACTTTAGCAACTACTGAATCTCGTTTTAATCTTATAGTTTTATGTGTATTGTTGACAATCATAATAGGAAATCTTCTATCAGCCGAAAGTTTCATAACAGAATTTGTTATCATAAGACCTGGTTCAGAAGCAATCATTCCAGTTTCTATACTTTTTAATTCATATAATTTATCATTTTCCAAGCCTGGATTTTGTTTTAACTTAGCAGTGCACACATTAACTGTTTGAGGTTTCAGAATAACATCCTGTTTTAATCTAACAATTGATGCAATATGAATATCTTCTTCGAGGGGTACATATGTATTATTAACTCTTAAGCAGCCTAAATCAAAATATAATCTAACGCCATTTTGTGTTAACCAATCACGGCCTAAAGTAATATTTCTATTCATTTTAGAAACAACATAGAATTTTTGAGTTGTTTCTGTTTCCCCTATTTGAAAATTTAGATTGATATAACCATCTATATGTAAATAATTTCCGTCAACTGAACATAAATTTATTTTCTGTTTTATAAGTTGAGGGGGATTCTTCAATTTTCTATATATTCTGCGATGCAGAAGACAAACTTCAGCACCTGAATCTACTAACGATCTGTATTTATAGTTTTCTATTTTAATCAAACACGAATTAGGGCTTCCAGCTAATGCTATACTAAATTTTGGTATTTTATCGTTCCTGTCAATGACCCCGTTGTGACAGGAACTTGCTAGTTTTCCTGAAAATTTATTTTGGTTCTGTCGTAAAAAATTTTGTTTACGACATTCTCGCATAATATGCCCAAAATTATTACATTTCCAGCACTTAATCTTTGATTTATAAACTATTATTGCTATTATTTTTCCTAAATCGTGAAAAATTTTGTCGGTGAAATACAGAATATATTTCATTTTTCCTAAATCTACAACTACGCACATGATGACCTGGCCTCTTACAGTACACGCAAAAATTTCTTGTATAATAATGATTAGAATTATTTGCTCTGTAATTATTGTATTTTGCGTGATTTTGAGAATTAGAAAATTTTACTCTGGCAGAAAATCTAGCTCTGAAATTCTGTTCATTCATTGCGCAAGTAATTGCTTCTTGTAAAGTTTTTTACTTTTCTCTCATAAGTTTAAGTTTTAAATAATTATGCGCTAAATTATCCGTAAACAATTCTACTAACTGAAGTTCAATTAAACTTTTATCTCCTAGTTTATAATTTTCATAAGCGGTTTCAGCACAATTTATAAATTTTACAGCAAAAATTTGAACACTTTCTCCCGAATCTTGTTTTAAATTTCTCAAAAGATAAAATTCATGATGTAAATCTTTAATTTCCCCAAATCTAGTACTTATTTCTTCTTTTAATTGTTCCCAGGAATTACGTGGATTATCACGCAAATATCTACATATAAAATCGCTTACAGTCCCTTTACTTGATTGAAATGCGACTAATTTTATTTTATTATCATCCAAACCTTTTAAAACAGCATATTTTTCTATAGATTTAATCCAGTCATTAAAATATTTAGAATTTCCATCAAAATTTTGTACTATTTCTGATAAACCCTGTGTACCTATGACAGTTGAAATATTGTCCAATTTATCTGACAAATTTTCAAAAATTGTAGCTATTTCTTGATCTGACATCTTCAAAATTAGCAAATTACAGGTATATAAACGATCACTCACCTTTAATTTTCTGTTTCAGGTACTTCGTTGTGTCCCGCTGTCGCTTGTCTTAGGCGCCAAATCAACCGTTGTCGCATAACGGAGAAAAAACTCACGGATGTTACATACTTTTAATATACAAATACACAAGTGTACGAGTGAAATACCAAATTCGAACTGTTCACTGGACATTTGAGAATAGTATATATAATGACAACCTGTCATAAGGACATTTTTATAATGTATATAAATACACGCGTTTTAGAGTTACATGTAAACTCTCATTAATCATTTTGACATAAGCTCAGTCTGCATGTATCTTGCACTATAATATTCATAAATCAAAGTCATGTTCCATAGTTCACATTATGAAATAAAAACCTTAATATATGTATATACATGTTGACTTGTCATTCTTTTTGAATATAGCATGTATGACTAATTAGCCTGTGCAATCAGCTATACGACATGCTTTAGCTAAACAATCATTAAATTTTCAAAAAACTGACTTATCAACCTGGTTGTGATTTTAGACCGGCTATTAATAAACTCGTATCATCTGAATGGAAAGCAAATTGGGACAATGCCGTTTTTAATAAACTTCACGATAAAAACAACCCATCTTTTGATGTGTCACCATCTCTGTCAAACCGCCATGATCAACAGTTCTTCTTCGATGCCGAATTGAACACTAAAATTAGCCACTCTTATCTCCTCATGAATGGCAATGCCTCTTATGTAGCTTTTAATGAAACTTTTACTGTCAAGCATTTTCTTCTTGAATGTCATGATTTTTCACAGGCCCGTAACAGATTTTATTGTGTGGGTTCACTCGGGGAATGCTTTAATACAATTCCATAACAAAAACATCATTGGTTATTTGAAAGAGATAAACGTGTATTCTAGGATCTATCTGGCTCATTTTAATTGTCATTTACAAAGTTTAACATAATATTTTTAGCATATTATAGCATTCGGCACGATATGGCCAGTTATGTGTTGACGTGCCGTAAAAATCCAAACAAACAAACAAAATTTTTGAAAAGAAATTTATTGAATATATTTTAATTGCTAATATAAAGTTGATATACTACATGTACTGATATATTTATTATACTTTAGTTGATATATTACTATAGTTTTTATCAATAATAAGGGGCAAATTCTTTCATGCATTCATTTACATTATTTACAGGGCTTACTTTTCTTTACCTTTGTATTCAAGTAACATTATCAGCAAAACATTTATTTTACAAAGTTCTGCTTTAAGAAATGTATATACACATTTAAATTGAAACAATAAATTATAAAGAATATACTTTTTTTATTTATTTCTTATGTTTTATTAAATGACATGTGCATAATTAATATTTTATTTTTGGCCGGGTTGCACTGGTGTTAGTATGGTGAATGTTGGGCGGCGGTCGGGCGGGGAAAAACTTTCGTAACAGTTTTCTCAGCGACTACTTATCACAGCCTTTTGATATTTGGTATACAGCATCAACACAAGGTCTCATACAGTGGGATTCGATTTCAGGTTAAATTTTCAACATTAATGGTCAACAATAGGAAATTTTCGTAACAGTTTTCTTGGCAACTATATATCACAGCCTTTTGATATTTGGTATACAGCATTAGCACATAGTATCATATCGTGGGATTCGACTTCAGGTCTGTCGCTCATCCACTTCCTGTTTGCCGACTTAGTTAAATTTTGACATAATTAATGATCAATAGATAGTAGGAAATTTTCGTAACAGATTTCTCAACAACTTCTTACCACAGCCTCTTGATATGTGGTTCACAGCATTGACATGACTGTGGTCCCATATTGTGGGATTCCATTTCAGGTCTGATGCTCATTCTTTTCAGGTTTACCAACTAAGTTAAATTTTCAACATCAATGGTCAGACAGTGGTAGAAAATTTAAGTAATATTACAGCCTCATGATATTTTGTACACATATGCAACCCGGCCTTTTCTGTCTTTGACCCATTTTTTAAACCTTATATTGAAGTCTTCACAAAATAATTATATAATTACACGCTTACATGGTCATTTGTTAATTAAACGCAAAGGAATAACTAAAACAGTTATGCAACATTGAATTATTTAAATGTTTAGAATTTGTATTTTATATAAATACATTTTTTATTTTTATTTAACTATAACTGTAATTTTGTCAAATTAAACAATTACGTCGTTGGATAGAAGGCATAATAACTGTCATATCATCATTTATGACATCATCCGTTCATTTGTGACATCACCCTTATCATAATTTTCATTATGTGCCAAATCAGTGGCATCGTTATATGTCTTATTACGGGTATCAATGATTGATAGGGCGATTACTTAACCAGTTCCCTGTCACATAATTACCTTCATATGGCATCAACAATAAAGATTTGAGTCTTTGGAATTTTGTATCCTGTAAGTTATGAAGTTCATTTTTTTCTGTGACTAGGTAGACACCTGTCAATCCCAAGGCTAATTTCTTAATTGCAGTGGGAAGATACCATCTCCAGACCCAGGAGCCAGAACTAAATACTCTAGCTTTAAGACCCCTATCAAAATAGCGCTTTTGTCTTGTTGCTGATAAACCCGATTGAGCAGTTGCAAACAAAAATGCTTGCCTTGTTAAAGATTTAAACTATTCAACATATTCTATATAGGACAATAAGTGTCACTTTGACCTTGATGAGGACCTACCATTAAGTCAATAGGTTATTCAATATTTCTACCTAGCATGAATAGGTTCCAGCTAAGTGGTATTTGCTCATTCATGCCGAACCTACAGCATTGTGTCTGTCCTTGCGTCACAAAACTTGTCCGGACTCCTCAAAAACTACTGGTGCAATTCCATCCAAACTTTACAGGAATGATCAGTACCAAGTTTAGTAGTGTATATCGTCCGCATTTTCCATAATTATAATTTTTGCAAGAGTATGGCTCTTAAATGATTTTTACTTTAAATGTTTGTCCGGAACACTCCACTTATACAAGTAACGCAATTTAAATGAACTTTTATGCGATTGATTGGCTACTAAAATATTTGCGCACAATATACGGTTTTTTTAAGTTAAAAGATTTTTGCCTGACCCTTTGAAAAAAGATGTTAATCACGTTTGTCCGGATTTCTCCTTTTATACCACTTATGCAATTTCATTAATATTTTACAGGATTGATTAGTAGCTCAAGTACTTGCACATATAACACAGGTTTTCTGCTTGAATTATTTTTGGCCGATCAATGGCCCTAGCATAAAAGATTGTTCTTTTTAGTTGCCAGTTATACAGAATGGAAAAAAACAATATCTCTTAAAGAACGCCCAGAACGACGAAATTGAAAAAAAATGTTGCAGACTCGGTTTGATTGAGCCTGATAATGGGCGGTACTGTCAAGTGCAAAGTACCGTCCATGCCCACTAATTCAGAAACGTGTTTGGACTACAAGTGCAATTTCCAAACTAAGTAGGTATTATCGATACCAGTTTAGTTGTGTGTATCATCGGCATATTTGGTTCAATGATTTTGTCGACAGTTATGGCCCTTTAATGATTTTATTTTTTTAAATTTGTTCGGACTACTCCTCTTATACCACAAAAGCAATTTAAATGAAACTTTACAGGATTGATCGGTAGCTCAAGTATCTGCGCAAAGTTTATTGGTTTTCCGGTTGACATTTGTCAAAAAAATATAATGAAAAAAGTTTAACATGCCGATTTCAATTATAATCTTTTTAAGTGGTTATGCTATCTAATTTCACTCATTGCGCATAAAACTATATATTATTCACAATTTCAGATTTTATATGAAAAACAAGAAAAAAATGTAGCCAAACAAAAGGAAGATAAAAAGGACAAAAACTGAAAACAAATTGCTTCTTCTGAGGTTTTAACCTTGGACCCATTGAAACTCTGTGTACTCACTGAAAATGAATACTCTTCAGAAAGGAGATTCTGTAAAAGTACTTGGGTTTTAAAGACTGTAAAAAAGGTCTTATAAAGGAGCTTTATGAGGATTCTTTGTGTTTAGTGTCAAGTGATTGAAAGTTATTAAAGGCTTTTATGGCAGAATTTTAGGTGTGTGTTAACAGAATCCTTTGCATGTGTTTATTATGAGACTGTTCTTACAACAAACTGATGTTTAGTTCTTGTTCACTAAGACGTTACTTTTGCCTTCAGCAAATATTAAACATCTAGCATTTGGCTGCAAGAAAAAAAACTTAATCACTGTAATATACATCCGTTGCAGAGTGGCTCAGGTTGTTGACTATCTGATAGAGTCAAGCAGTGCTAGAGGTTTTGGATCCTTCATATGAGAAAGCTATCAAGCTGGCTACTAAACGCTGTATGTTCTACTCTGGTGCCTAAAATAATGTACAGAGGGGCATCTGAGGTATCTCTTCACCAGTAAAGCTGGCAAAACGCAATATGACATATACTGTGTTAAAGTGTCGTTAAACCGAATTAAAATCTTTAAGTATACTAGTTGCAAAAACGCAAAATGATAACTGTTTGCGATACATAAGGCTTAATTTCTCTACATCTCCTGTCCAATTTTTACCTTCACAGATTCTTGAGCCCTGGTGATGTTCAAATTAAAATAAATCAAACATAGATTGATTTCAATGAAACAATTTATTTTTAATTCAAATAAAATACATCATGTGTTTAACCATGTTGAATTTGAGTTTGTACCCTGAAATGATAAATTAGCAGATATTAATAACTCTGATAAAATTGTTACAAATAGTTCATAAAGGCTTCAAACAATTACAATAATCATAGTGAACAAAAGCAAGTTCTCTTTTGCATAAGATAAGGTATATATATTGCATGCACAAAAGTTTCTATAAATATTCACACGCTTTCATTATAAATGAAGATCAAACAAAATGTTTAGTACTTATAAAAACATTTTTACCACTGGCAAGCTGGCCCACATAGGCTTCCTGCAAGGAAGCCGGCTCCTGGGATAATAGCATTCAGGGCAGTTGGGCAGGCCTGTTCACATGCAGCTTCTGAGGTATCTGATCCGAGCAAACTTATGATCTTTTGCCCAAGCTCATGAACTAAATAAAGATTCGTCATTTTTTCTGATAGTTTTGAAGTTTATGATTAATAATTCTTTTTCTTATGGTTTTCATTTTATAAACTTAAATTATCATATAATAGAGACAAGCAATTACAGACGTTTATTGTTGATCATATTTCGTAAAAGAATTTCATTTTAGTTTGTTTAAGAAGGATGCGTGTTGTTTAAAAGCATCCTTGTATACAGAATATGTTCATTTTTCTTACCAAAGATTATAAACTTAAAATGGATCTAAAATAATTTTAATTATTTTATCTTTTTTGGACTAAACAGTGTTGCTGGCATATGAAGAGATATTGTATTGACACAGACTGGAGTCCAGATTACCCTTATGTACAGGAACAGAAAGCTTTATAATTTGGTCAAAGTTATTTATCAATGACAGGTTACATTATAATTATGATATGGTGTAGTCTTGAAATATAAAATTTTACCTAGAAACAAATTAAGGAAAACCATTTATACTGTCAGCTTACGGACAAAAATAGATGGATACAAAGTACTGAACTTGATTGCAATCGTTAATCTGTTTTCATCTCAACTGATAAGTGTAAGAGACAAAACAAATGTAAGCTTAATGGCTAAAAATAAATATCTATATTTAAAAGTTGAATATAATATTATACCTGAAATTTTAGGGACGATGAATCTTTTCTCATCGTCGTTGACAGGAACGCTCAAAGCCAAAGGCAGAACAACCAGGAGACAAAGGGCAAACTTCATGTTTGGTCGCTAAACAAAAAGAATATGATATAATATAAATAACATAGCATGAAGAAAAATGTAATTGTATCAGACGCATGCTGCTGTAAAATGTATAAAATTTAATATATAAATTCTGTATTGTTGACTTGATTTGCTAATGCCTAAAGTATGATGGTTCTAATTATCGAATAGGTATCATAATTAGAGAAACAGGGTGACACAAAAAACACATATTTTAAATGACTAGTCCTATAGCAAAAGCTTTCGATACAAACATTTATTATACATGTACATCATGTTATATATGAAATGCTGTTTATATTGAATTGTTAACTATAAATTAAAGTTTGATAAATTAAATTGAAAGAAAATGGGCTACTTAAAAAATAATTGGTAGGATAATATTCACGCCCAAACGTAACATGTTACCCGTTTTCTCCTCAGACGAAGCTTTGAAGTACATTAGTAAGTAATATATGCAGTGGTATAAAACTTTGACGCATCGTATGATATCATGTTACCAACATATTTAATAACTATATTTATATGGACACATTAGATCGGAGACATATTTCGATTTTAAATGCATATACAAAATAATACTGCACGATCTATCCGACTGATCACTCAAGACAACTTGTCCAGTATCAAAAGGAAATGTAGCAAAATAACAAAACGTTGTTTTTTTTATTCTGCATCAGACTTGTGTGCTACTGTTGCTGCAGTCCGTTTATTAAGTCTGACGCTTATATATTTGCCCAGCATCAGATGAGTTTTTGTTTAATCAAAATTAGACAGAAAATTATGGCAACTCGGTTTGGATGAGAACAAATAGATTGTTTGCGTAACGTGTTTTAAACATTCTTTTATATTCAATATACTTGTATTATATTCAGCACATATAATTATATTGGAATATATAATAATGTTTTATAAAATTATGTATAAGGAAATAAGTTGTACAAGATGCTTACCTGTGTAAAACGTTAGTCTGACTACAGTGTGGCAACAAGCGAAATCAGGCTAATTATATAGCTTTGACATTCTGTAAGGTTATCTATGTGACATAACATTTTGTACATTTATGGCAAAAAGAAATCACGATTTAAACGTAAACGCATTGTGGGTCACTATGTCACTATACGATACATAAGGTAACACTTCATGACATACATGCGAAACAAACCTCTTTATTTGCTGCATTAAACAATGCGAAAGTATCAATTGCTGAGACGTTGTTGGACTTTTTACATTCTGAATCACACGAATTATTTAAGATATTTGTGTCAATTAAATGAAAAAGATTTTCCAGTTTGTGTGAATGTAAAAGAAGTCTCTGGATTGCAGGTCCAGTATGCTAACCACTTCACCACAGCGACCGTTGCGTTTTCTTCGTGCTAATTTGCCTTATATATTTTAGTTATTTTAAACTTTATTGTAGCGTCATCACTTTTATTAGCTCACCTGTCAAAAAGTGACATGGGCTTTTGTGATCGCTTTTCGTCCGTCCATAAACTTTTACTTTAAACGACATCATCTCATAAACCGCTGAGCCAATTTCATCCAAACTTCACAGGAATGTTTCTTTAGCAGTCAACTTTAACAATTGTTCAAATAATTAAATTCCATGCAGAACTCTGGTTCCCAGGGCAACCGAAAGAAAAAACTTAAAATTCTACATTCAAAAAACAGAAAGAGCTAGAGCTTAAATATTTGACATGAAACATCTGGTCAGTTTCTACATATTTGTTCAAATAAAAGCCCTAGGGTGAAAATTAGCCCCGACCGGGGTTCATTGATTTTCCTTATTGTTCCCCACCTTTTCGAAGAAAAAAAGGGGAGAAAGAAAAAAGCTCCGTCCGTCTGTCCGTCACACTTTCGTGTCTGATCCATAACTTTGTCATTTATCAAAGGAATTTGAAATAAATTGGCACAAAAGTTTGCTATAATAAGACGACGTGTCATGCGCAACAACCAGACCCCTTCGTCCAAGGTCAAGGTCGCATTTGCTCATTCAAGGTCAACATTGTCTGTTTGAGGGTATATGTCGTGTCCGGTCCATAACATTCTTATCTTTGAAGGGATTTTGTAAATACTTGCCACAATTTTTCAAAATAATGAGACAATGTGTCACGTGCAACAACCAGACACCTATCTCTTAGGTCAAAGTCACACTTGGAGGTTAAAGATTAACATAGTTTGTTACAGGGTATATTTTGTGTCCGGTCCTTAACTTTTTCATAGATTAAATACTTGGCACAAATAGTCACTATAATAAGACAATGTGTCATGCGCAACACCTGCATCCTTACCTTCAAGTTGAAGGTCACACTTAGAGGTCAAAAATTAACATAGTCTGTCAAAAGGTATATATGTGCCTGATATAGTTCAAGGGATTTTATAAATAACTTAGCACAGATAGTCACAATAATAAGACAATATGTCTAAGGACAACACCTGCACCCCTATCTCAAATGTCAAGGTCAAACTTAGAGGTCAAAGGTTAACAGAATCTGTTAAATGGTATATTTTGTGTCCCGTCCATAACTTTTTTCATAGATCAAATGATTTTAAAAATACTTTGCACAAATGATCACATTAATAAGACGATATGTCAGACGCAAAGTATGGGTCCCTACCTCCAAGGTCACATTTAGAGGTAAAAATTAACATAGTCTGTTATAGGGTAAATTTTGTCTCCGATCTATAACTTTTTTATAGTTCAAAAAGATTTTGAAAATACTTGGCACATATCGTAACAGTAATAAGACGATATGTCATGCATAACACCTGCACCCCTACCTCCAATGTCAATGTCACACTTAGAGGTCAAAGCTTAACATGATAAGTTTTTAAATTCCGTGTTTAATTTTATTTTTTTTAATAAATTTGTTGTTGAATGTGCAGATCTAGCATTGATCGTTATTTTGGACTGAAAGTCCTGAGGTCCATACCTCAATCTTAACAATTTAATGCTTCATATAAAATTTCCCTGAGGTGGGGGACGTTGGTAACTCTTGTTTGTATATAGTAAAAACTTAAAAAATCTTCTATTAAAAAAAAACCAAATAGTTAAAGCTTAGATATTTAGCATAAAACAATTTCTAGTGGATGTCTACCAACTGTGTTCAAATTAAGTCCTGCGGTCAAAATTGGCCCCGCCTCAGGGGTTCATTGTTATTCACTTTATGTAAATAGTTAAAACTTAAACAATCTTTTTTTAAAAAACCCAAAGAGCTATAGCTAAGATATTTAGCATGAAACATCTAACATGAAACACCTTCTAATAGGTGCCTACCAAGTTTGTTCAAATCAGGGTCCTGGGGTTAAAAATGGCCCCGCCAAAGGGGTCATTAATTTTCCTAATATGTCTATAGTAAAAGCTTAAAAAATCCTCTTAAAAAAAACACAAGAGCTAGAGTTTAGAAACTAAGCATGAAACATTTTCAAGAGAAGGTCAACCAAGTTTGTTCAAATAAAAGCCCTGGAATCAAAATTGGCATGTCTGAGGGGGACGGGGTCATTGTTTTTCCCCATATGTGTACAGTAAAAACTTAAAACATATTCTGTCAAAAAACCCGAAAAGCTAGAGCTAAGATATTTATCATGAAACATCTTCTCATAGATGTCTACTTAGTTTGTTCAAATAAAAGCCCTTTTGTTAAAATTGGCCCCGCCCTGGGGGCCTATATACAGGTGAGCGATTTCAGAGCCATTATGGCCCTCTTGTTACCATAGCGGCGAGCTATTTCTATTAATACTACTTTTACTGCAGTTGGTTGACTCAGTCACTAATATTTTTTCTTATTATAAATATCTTATGGCAATCACATTTCTTATTTTATAAGGCCACTACCGCCCAAGAATTAATATGATATGAAAGACAGAAGGTCGGGAAATTATACATGTAAAAATCGCACGAAAATCGGCGAGCTTTTTTACTTATACTGGACCGGCAATTCAGAGACCCGTGGTTCGAGTTTAAGCTGTGGCGGGCCGACTTTTCGTGCGATTTTTTCTATGTGTATTTTCCCGCTCGTGACTTACTTTCTTTCTTATATATATAAACAAAACAAAAAACAAAGCAAAACAAAATTTGGATGATCGGTGTCGTTTTCAATGTATTCTCCCTGATTATTGCGGACTTTGCTTACTTCAAATGCAGATAGTTCACAAGCAAGACCTTGCCTTTGCCTTGTTGATCTTTATTCTTGTCTTATTTATCTGCTTTTTAAGCAATATGCTGCCTGATTATCTTATACGTGATTGTTCAAAATTAGAACAGTGAGTTTTTTTGTTCATTTTCTTTGCCAATTTCTTTTTTAAAATGCCTTTTTAAAGAATTAACTAAATAAAAGAACCACAAATGGTCCATAGAATTGCATAAAATTCTACACTTAGACTGAGGGTACAATGGTTAACGTAAAGAGGTAGTTAAGTAGCTGCCCCTAACTTCGAACCTTAAAAATAAACGTTTAGTCACATAAATAAACTTTATTGTGATTTTTAAAACTGTTGAAACAAATATATCAAAATTGCATGTTAGAAGTGCTTGTTGAACGTGATAAGCATATCATTCCACTGACATGTCAATTGTTTCAATGACTATTCTGAAAATGCTGTGTTACTTTTCAAACATTAAAAAAAAATTGTTATATTAGTTATATTTGAAGTAAGATCTTTATTAAACAAGAGCCAGTTGAACTGGGCGATGCTCCCCGACTAGGATTTTTACACAGAAAAGTATATCTTTTGTAGTTTCAGATTTATGTCCCAGACAAAGTTCAAAGTGTGATAATTCAAAACTTAGACAATGCAGAGCTACTGTTCTTTGCACTTCTACTCAATTAGATCTATCTACCGACTTGCGCCCGACACATCGTCTCAATATGTTGATCATTTGTCTGTGAAAAAGTTGTAAATAATAAAGTAATGGGCCGGACACGATTTTGCTGCAAGGTAATGCTGTGACCTTGACCTTCAAGTGGCGACCCAAATGTTTCGCGCGACACGTCGTCTCAATATGGTGATCATGTCTGTGAAATAGATGTAAAATCTGACTTCAAATACTAAAGTTATGGGCCAGATACGATTTTGCTTCAAGGTTATGCTGTGACCTTGACCTTCAAAGTAGCGACCCAAATGTTACGCCCGACACGTTGTCTCAATATGGTGATCATTTCTATAAAATAATTGTAAAATCCGACTTCAAATAATGAAGTAAAGGGCCGGACACCATTTTGCTGCAAGGTCAGGCTGTGACCTGACTTTAAATGTAGCGACCCAAATGTTGCGCGCGACATTTTGTCCCACTATGGTGATCATTTCTGTGAAATAGTTGTAAAATCCGACTTCAAATACTAAAGTTATGGGCCTGACACGAATTCGGGACGTACATACGGACGGACCGACTTCAAATAACGACTTCAAATAACGAAGTTATGTGCCGGAAACAATTTTGATTTAAGGTCATGCTGACCTTGAAGGTAGCGACGCAAATATTGCGCGCGACACATCGTCTCAATATGGTGATCATTTCTGTGAAATAGTTTTAAAATCCGACTTCAAATACTAAAGTTATGGGTCTGACACGAATTCGGGACGTACATAACCTTGACGGACGGACAACCCGGCGACTATAATTATGCTCCCCCGAAATGTTTCGGGGAGCATAACAAGACATCCCCACAAGCAGACTGTCGAGCTCGCTCGTCTTGATTTAATTCAAACCTGAACATATAGGCTTCTGATCAAGCTAAAAGTTGAGATGAAAGCAACACATCCGCTTTATACCCAAGGCAAAATCTTGACATTGTATCATATTGGCTTTCTTTGACCGGTGACCTGGTTCATGTGCATTGCATGATGTCTCATGATGAACGATTGTGCCTTAAACACTCAATTCATGTTGTTTGAAATTTCTTCCACGAACAAAGAAGTTATGGCATGGACAAGTTTGGATGCACTCAAGCACACACTAATATTGACATTTTGACACTATGTCGAGCTCAACGCAAGCAAGTCCTCTGGCCACTAAGCATAATTTTTCAAAGCATTATAAGCACGATAAAGTGCGGACAATCTAATTTTGAAATTTTTATTTGACCTGTGACCACTTGTGACATTGACTCTCATTTTGCTCACGACAACTTGGCTTACCATGGAGAACATTTGTTCTTAGTTATCTTAAAATCCATCCATGTATATAGAAGTTATACTCACACATGAATATTTGAATTTGTTATTTGACCTTTGACCCTGAAGTGAGATCTTTATCTTTAATACAGACACCTGGATTTATCGCGCGACACTACGCCTAACTATTGAGAACACATGTCCAATGTTATACATGGTATTAAAATCCGGCCACGCATGTAGAAGTTACGCTCCGGACACGTGTTTTTGGCCAACCCCCAAATTGTGACTTTCACCTTTGAACGCGGCAAAACCACGGCACACCACCTCATCATGGTGAACATATTTACATCAAATAAATTTGTAATCCTTCAAGGAATGAGCAATCCAAAAGTGGCTAAAGTATGATAAACAAAATCAATGAACGCAAGTCGAGCTCAACGCAAGCGGGCTCGACAAAAACGAAAGATTGTGTCAAATATTTCATTGTTCATCAAACCGAGCCTGCAACATTTTCAATACTGCCGTTTTGGACTTTCTTTGGGGATTCTTATTTTCTCAATTTTTTAGTATTAGTCTCTATGTCAGTGCTTGAAAAAATTTGTTTCGCAAAGACTTTTTCTTGCAAGCTAGCTATGGCCAGCATCGAAGAACTTTACTTCTTAAGTAAGCTTTTTGTCTCCTATAATTGTTTAGGCATAACAGTTACCTTAAAGGGATAGTATGGTGTCATATTAATCTTTAAAACTCATTTAAACTGTAAAAATAAACACAGAAATCATCTGAAAAACGACTGATAAAACACACAGGTAGATAACGATATTTAATGTTCTATTCACTTATAAAAAATATCAATTTCTTTTTAACCAAGGTGATTCTGTACCCTGAAACGATATAAAGAAACACTTACTCATCTTTATTAATAAATCTGACCAAATGGCTACCAACAGTTTTTATCGATTTCTACATTGTAAAAGACAAAATGTTCTGCGTAATGATATACATATTTGGTGTAATATGATGTTAGACAAAAGCTTTCGTAAATATTTAAAATATTTATTTTGTTATAAATGGTTAAACGAGATCAAACAAAATGCAAAGCAATTAAAAAAAACACTTTCTTACCAATGGCAAGCTGGACCACACAGGCTTCCTCCGATCAAACCGGATCCTGGTACTAAAAGATTTAAAGCTGTTGGACAGGCGGCCTCTTATGCAGCTTCCGAAGTGTCTGATCCGAGCACATCGAGAATTTTTTGTCCTAGTTCATGAGCTATAAAAAAGAATGCAATCTTTTTCTACTATTTTCAAAGTTCCATGTATACATAATAGGTAGGCTACATTTTTATTTTGTCAACGTCATTAACTTAATAAGGCTTTATTATTGTAATTATATAACTCTTCGTAAATAAATCGTTAATTATTCTTTCAATTTCCTTCTTCGTAAACTTAAACAATTACAGATGGGAAGCAAGCAATTATTGATATTTGTAGTTGATCATTATTATTAAGCTTGTTTGCTTATTCAACAAAGTACGTGTCCGATTCTTGAACCAACCAACACTCATTGAATTGAGAATGGATAGTTGTACCATCAATTTAACTGTTATCGTTGATGGGAAAGCAAAATGCCGGAATATGTAATAAGCATTATATTGTTTTTTTGCCGTGTTGGGCTTTCTTTAGGGATTCTGTTTTTTCTATTTTGTTGGGAAGAGAGAAATACGGATAATATTTAACAGTTTCAAGCAGTTGAAAGAATAAGCAATAATTATCAATTGTTTTAGCTTACGATCTATAAATAAATATTTATTAAACGCAAGAAAAACAGTATGCCTGAAATTCCAATGATGAATCGCTTGTCATCGGAGTGAACCGGAACGCTCAAAGCCAAAGGCAATACAACTAGAAGACATAGGACAAACTTCATAATTGGTTGCTAAAACAAAAACAAATAAAACAATAGGGCCATGATAGCCCTAAAATCGATCACCTGTAAAAGGCCCCTTGGCCAAGGCCAATTTTAAACCAGGGGCTTTTATTTGAACAAACTTGGTAGACACTCACAAGAAGATATTTAATGCTTAGTATCTAAACTCTAGCTCTTTGGGGTTTGTTTTTTTTTTTAAGATTTTTTTTTAAGTTTTTACTATGCAGTGTACACATATAAGGACAATCAATGACCTCCGGGGCGGAGCCAATTTTAACCCCAGTGCCCTTATTTGAACAAACTTGTTAGACACCCATTAGAAGATGTTTCATGCGAAATTTCTTAGCTCTAGCTCTTTTTTTTTTAATGAAGACATTTTTTACTTTATAATATACATAAAGGGAAACACAAAGAACCACCTAGGGCGGGGCCAATTTTTACCTCAGGGCTTTAACTTGAACAAACTTGGTAGACACCCACGAGAAAATGTTTCATGCTTAATATCTAAGCTCTAGCTATTTTCGTTTTTTTAAAGAAGATTTTTTTAAGTTTTATATAATTAGGAAAATCAATGACCCCACGGGGCGGGGCAAATTTTTACCCCAGGGCTTTTATTTGAACACACTTGTTAGACATTCACTAGAAGATGTTTCATGCTTAATATCTAAGCTCTAACAATTGGGTTTCTTCAAAAGAAGATTTTTAAGTTTTAACTATATACAATTAAGGACAATCAATGACCCCCCCCCCCCGGGCGGGCCAATTTTGACCCCAGGGCATTTATTTGAACAAACTTGGAAGACACTGACTAGATGATGTTTCATGTCAAATATTTAAGCTCTAGCTCTTTTGGTTTTCTAAAAGAAGATATTTTAAAGTTTTTTTCTTTCCTTTGTTAAAGATGGCTACCGAAGGAACATTCCTGTGAAGTTTGGATGAAATTGGCTTAGCGGTTTATGAGGAGATGTCGTTTAAAGTAAAAGTTTACGGACGGACGGGCGACGTACGAACGCAAAGCGATCACAAAAGCTCACCATGTCACTGTGACAGGTGAGCTAAAAACTATGAACTTCGATAGCATTTACTAAAGAATCAACTTATGGCTGAGGTGTTGCCTTTAAGGACAGACGCATTAGAACTCCCCTTGTGACTGGGTGAGTGGTTGCCATAAAAGGTTGAGGCATCGGAATTCTACTGTTTATCACTGCGTGATTGTAACAGGCGACTTGATGGATCCAAACTACTAGAAGATATGCATCCTTAAGTTCCGGCAGGTGAAGTAGTTTTGACCCCTGGTGACACACGAGGTTAGCCATAATCTGTCTTTACTGTTTCGGCGTCATATAACCTTAATTTTGCTAAGCTTAAACAAAGACAAAAAATAATCAGATATAGATAGCCATCAACTGCAACAATAAAATCAAAAACTCTTTATTATATCGAAAACGTATTTCGACCAATCCGACAATCTATTTCTAATGAAATGTTAATTTAGCATTGCAGTCCAACCTTAACTAGGAGGGCGTGGACGGTAGTTTGCACTTGACAGTACCGTCCATGAACAGGCTCAATCAAACCGAGTCTGCAACATTTTTAATCTTTCGTTTTGGGCTTTCTTTAGGGATCCTTATTTTTAATATATGCTAAAATATAAAAACGAGAAAATAAAAAAGTAAGTCCAAGACGACAAAATTAAAAATGTTGCAGGCTCGCTCGTTTTGATTGAGCCTGTTCATGGGCGATACTGTAAAGTACAAGACATGAAGAAATGACGACATCGAACTGTTATTTAACCTCTCTAGAGTATATTTCTCAGCTAATATCTTTGCCTAAAAAGGCTTTGCACTAAACGGGTTGTACTGTAATATTTTGTACCGGGGAAACTTCCTGACTTGCACTTTCCAGAACCTTCCATGAACAGACTTAAATATATAATAAACAAGAACAACAAGGACCCAAACGACCCAGCAACAAGATACAGCGACAAGAACCCCTTGAGGACCAAAAAACAAAAATAGGACAGAGCGCAGGCTTAAAGCACGGACAGGATAATCACACAAACCGAGCTTGCAAAATTTTTGCTTTTGTCGTGTTATGCGTTTTTTATGGATTCCGTTTTCCCTTATTTTATAATTATTCCATAACTATCTGGAAAAAGTGAGCCATCGGAAGTATTAAAAACAGCAAAAGTACATGATATTGCAGACTCGGTTTGATTGATTTGAAAGCTCCTGTTACTTAGTTTTTTATCATAAATGACCAATGTTTGAACTCATCCAAGCAATTATATAAACAAGCATCCTGACCAATCTAAATTTCAAGTCTGTATGTCATAAAACAAGAAAGTAGGTCAAATGATATCAAAAGTAGATCAGCTGCTATATTTAGCATCAGTAATTGTAACACTTTAAAATTCAAGTCTATATTAATGCCCTTCATGACAATGAACAAGTTATATTGAAAACTATAAAGAAAAGCAGATATAAAATCTTAATCTTAAACTGATATCACAAAGTTCATATTTGTATCTGAAATAGTGCCAATGTAAAAACATTATTGGTTGCTTGCTTTTGCTAGGGGGACAAAATTTACTCAAACAAGAAGTCACTGGTTACTGTACACAATAAATGGTGTGCTTGCTATAAAACCCTGTATGTTGTAATCTAGATAGTTACAACACTTAAGTGAAGTTTTATATTTTTAAAAAAAAAATAATTATGCTTCTAAAACAATTTACAAACTTCGAAGAATATGTTAAATATGTACTGCTAATTTGTGTCCACATTATATGTAATCATTAACAATATATGCATTCATTTTTTTTTAAAAAACATTGACTCAGACTTTATAGAAAATAAATTATTTCTAATTACCTTTCTTTATTGACATGAAATGTAATACCTTTACAAATAATCCTTTTTGGAACTATAATGTTGATAAATCTTCATTTGAGCATTATATACAGGATCTTTAAGTAAATAGCAGCTATGAAGTGACTTGATGCTATGGAAACTAAGCTTTAGCTTCTGTAGATCTGGAAAAAACCATACTGTATACATCAAAGGAAATTCAATGTTCCTCGGGGCAGGGCCAATTTTTAAATGAAGGCTATAATTTAAAAAAAAGTAGAGGTCAAAGATCATCAGATTTATGATATAAAACCATAAAAAAAGTTGTGTTACAGGGTCTTAACATAGGATATGACTGCTGTTTAAATTGCACTTACAGAAATGACACAGTGTTATTATAACAGAATAATTACATCTTACCGATAACTTTGGCTATTAAGCAATTAATGTAGTCAAGATATCTATTCCTGCATTCACTTTGGTAAATTATAGTATTTACAACTTCAGCCATGTGTTTGTTATTACAGTTAAAATATACAATGTGAAATATCGAATGCTGTTCAACTCTCGCTATATATACTGCAGTTATTTGAAAGCTGATTAGGCTAAGGAAGATTTATAAATTTATTTTTCATTTGATAAATCTTTTCTTCATATCTTAATTAACCATAAATTAAAAAATAGAAATAATAAAACGTTGTTTTTTTTTGTTATTAATGCAAAACTTTATTTAATCTTAATAACGGGAGGTTAATGCAGAATGGAATGCATATACAAATAATTATAACCCCTAGGGCAGGGTCAATTTTTACACTAGGGCTTTTGTTTGAACAAACTTGGTAGACATCCACTAGAAGATATTTCATACCAAATATCTAAGCTCTATTGATTTTGGATTTTCACAAAAAGATTTTGTTAGTTTTACAAAATACATACATGTATATGGAAAATCAATGACCCCTGGGCCGGCCAAATTTTCACCCTAGGGCTTTCACTTGAACAAACTTGGTAGACATCTACTAGAAGATGTTTCATGTTAAATATCTAACCTCTAGCTCTTTCGGTTTTTTACAAGATTTTTTAAGTCTTCCCTATTGTGCATGACATATCGTCTTTCTTATTGTAACTATTTGTGCCAAGTATTTTCAAAATCCCTTGAACTATAAAGAAGTTATAGATCGGACACAAAATATACCCTGTAACAGACTATGTTAATCTTTGACCTCTAAGTGTGACCTTGGAGGTAGGGACCCATGTTTTGCGCCTGACATATTGTCATATTATTCCTTTGATCTATGAATAAGTTACGGACGGGACACAATATATACCATATAACAAACTCTAATAACCTTTGACCTCTAAGTGTGACCTTGACCTTTGAGGTAGGGGTTGTACTTGACATATTGTCTTATTATTGTGACTATATGTGCCAAGGTATTTCAAAATCCCTTGAACTCTGTAAAAGTTCTAGATCAGATACAAAATATACTTAATTTTTGACCTCTAAGTGTGACCTTGACCTCGGAGGTAGGGATGCAGGTGTTGTGCATGACACTTTGTCTAATTATAGTGACTATTTAAGTATTTTAAAAATCCTTTGATCATGAAAAAGTAATGGACCGGACCCAAAACATACCCTGTAACAGACTATGTAAATCTTTGACCTCCAAGTGTGTCCTTGGAGGTAGGTGGCCGTTTGTTGCGCATGAAACATCGTCCTTATTATTGTGAACAGTTGTGGCAAGTAATTACAAAATCCCTTCAAAATTAAGAAAGTTATGGACTGAACACGACATATACTCTCAAATAGACAATGTTGACCCTGAATGAGCAAGTGGGACCTTGACCCTGGATGTAGGGGTCTGGTTGTTGCGCATGACACATCATCGCATTATAACAAACATTTGTGCAAAGTTATTTTAAATTTCTTTGATAAATGACAAAGTAATGGACTGGACACGAAAGTGTGACAGACGGAAGGACCCTGTTTCTATATCGAAAGGGCGGGGGACAATAACCTCTGGGACGGGGCCAATTTTGACCCTAGGGCTTTTTTAAACAAACTTAGTAGACATCTATTAGAAGATGTTTCATGCCAAATATCTAAGCTCTAGCTCTTTCGGGTTTTTTTACAAGAAGTTTTAACTATTTATATATCAGGACAATCAATGACCCCGGGACGGGGCCAATTTTCAACCTAAGGTTTTATTTGAACAAACTTTGTAGACATCCACTAGAAGATGTTCCATGCCAGATATCTTAGCTCTAGCTCTTTCGGTTTTTTAGAGAAAAAAATAAGTTTTCACTTAATACATATAAGGAAAATCAATGATCCCGGGGCAGGGTCAACTTTGACCCTAGGGTTTTTATTTAAACAAACTTGTTAAATATCCACAAAAATGCTTCATGACAAATACCTAAGCTCCAGCTCTTTCTGTCTTTTTACAAGTAGATTTTTTTAGTTTTTAAAGGGGAGGGGGGTATATAATGAAAATCAAAGACTCCCGGGACGGGGCCAATTTTGACCTCAGGGCTATAACTTGAACACCTTTTTTAGAGTTTTAGTAGATGATGTTACATACAAAATATCTAATCTCTAGGCTTTGCACTTTCATGAGAAAATTTTTAAAGATTTCATTTCAAAAATCTATTTTGGCCCTCCTGACCCAAATATTCAATTAAGCAGAACAATTTGAACATTTTTAGTAGAGCTTCATGCTACAAACATCCCTGGAAAATTTCATCAAATTTGGCCGAGTGGTTTCTGAGGTGAGGTCGTTTGTATAAAAGTTGACGACGGACGCACTGACGGACGATTGCCGCCGGACAAATTGTTATCACAAAAGCTCACCTTAGCACTTTGTGCTCTGGTGAGCTAAAAAAACACAATGTAAACATTCGAAATTAGGTTGAGTGTGGCAGACTTGGTTTGATTGAGACTGTTCATGTATGGTGCAAGCTTCCGATCAAGTACTCTAGCACCGGCTTAAACAGAATTCAACATTAAACTTGAAATGGTATAAAATGATTTATTCTTTTGCACAAATTTCAATTATTGGGCTTCTACCGTTGACTATTCAATTATATTCTCGTTCTTTGTCGATTTTTGCAACTGTAACGTATCCAAATTTCTTTCCTTAGATATGAACGTGTTACATTAATTTAATATAATGACATAACTTTTGACTTTTGGGATCCTTCATTTTACCAGACAAAATATGTTGTGTTTTCGCTTTAACTATATTTAAAACAATAAAAATGAATATTGATGTTTAGTTCTTAATACACGTAAACGTTACTTTATCAAGCACGAAATTTAACATATTGGTCGTTAAAATGTGTCTACAAAATGGGGCATTATAAGTGAAACAAGAAGTATCTTTCAAAAAGATACTCGACCGAAGTAAAACTGGTAAGCATGCAAAATTATTTCTAAGTTTTCAGTTAGCAAAACGATGACATAACAATTATTTCTTGTAGTTTTTGTTAACATTGAAATTAAATTAACATTTATATTGATGACTTTTCAAAGAAGAACAACTTTTATTTTAGGTGTCTCTTTAACTTGTTTTACGTTTGATTTTAATTTTTTTAATCATTTACAAATTTACCGAAAAAGTTAAAGAACTATCCTAATTCTTGTATATTCTTATTTAGAACTTTCCTTTACATTGTGTTTTATAGTGTTAAAACTATCCCTTACATTTTATTTTAGAACTATCCTAAAAATTTTATTTTAGAATGGTAAGAACTATCCCTTTAAACTTATTATAGAATGGCTAGAACTGTCCTTTACATTTAATTGAAGAATGACCAATGAGATTTACTAATTTCTGTTTGCAATTCTATAAATATCTGGAAACAAAGTGATCCCCCGGAAGCATAAATCACAACAAAATTACAAGAGAATTGCAGATTCGGTTTGATTGACCACCACTAAAACCACCAATGAGATCTTACAGGAAGTCCAACTGATAGCAGACGGACTTCGTCTGAAAACAATCGTTTAGACAACTCAATATACCGGACATTGTGTTTCACAATATTTTGAACTCGTGAATTGAAAGTAATCTTTAAATTTATTAGCAAGGGAACTACGAGAGTTGAAAGGCAAAGTAATTTAAATTGGAAAACCCAAACGTGTCACTAAAATAGACACGGTAGCCGTTCTTGATACGAAGAGGCCTATATATGTGGTGTAATTTCACATTAACTCAATAATCGTATTGCTTTATCATAAAGCAGTAAACGTAAAATTTGATATTCATCTGTAATTATGTTATATGGCATACAGTTTCAGTTCAGTCATCATGAAAAAAACAAGAATAAAGATCAACAAGGTAAAGACAACGTTCACAGGACGCAGCCCCCGACACACCCAAGTAGGGCACCCAGATGACACAAAAAAAACTTGGAGTGGACAAGGGCGGTGGAAGGAGGGGGACATGTAATGTGTGAAATGATATAAACTAAAACGGGCCCATATGGGAATAAAAGGGATAAGGGCTGTAAAAGTGAAAAGGGGAGGGGGTAAAAAAGGGAGGGGGCGTGAGAAAATTCCTACCGTAAACGAAAATCCAAAAAGGCAGACATCACAAACCATGTACTCATTCAAAAACAAGTAACAATACAGTCATGAAAACACGTGAAGGGACACAACGGGGTACCGCCTTGGAACGGTCAGTGGTAGTTGATATGTGTGTAAATATGTAGAAGAAGGTACAGCCTAATGACCATTACCAAAGTCATCGATGCCTTAACGGAAGTCAGAGCAACAAGAAAATCACATACAAGGGCCCGACGAAGCAAGACAGAACATTAAGACAATTCAGTCCCAAAGGGCTTTAAGAACTGTCCACCATAGAGTCTCCCACTTAGTCGTTAGATGAGATGTAATTAAAAGAGGAAAGCGTAGCTACGTCCAACTGTAAATGGGTTGAAAACCAAGCATGCGATATGCCTTAAAAATTTGGGTCATACCTCTTACATAAACCGTTTGATAATTTTAGTGAAGACGGCAGAAAAATTACTATGACCCATGATCCTACGAAGTTTGTAAAATTGGAAAAAATAATTATCCCTAAAGAAAGTCCAACACGATAAAATTGAAAATGTTGCAGGCTCGGTTTGATTGAGCCTGTTCATGGATGGTATTGTCAATTGCAAACTACCGTTCACACCCCCTAGCACCCGCTTAAGCAGAATTCAACATGTAACATGAACTGGTACAATTTTTAATTTTGAAACATCCACAGATGTGTAAAATAGAGAAAATAAGAATCCCTAAAGAGAGCCCAACACAAAAATATAGACAAACTTAGACTCAAAAGATTAAAGTTCATTGATGTCATTCATTCATTCAATTGTATAATTTAATGGCCAATGGCCCATCAGAATGTTGCTGGGGTTCTAACCGGTAGAGGATGTATGGATTGTTTGCAATACTATGATAATTGCTTGTTTTATCAAAGTCCGTTATGTTATGCATGGCACCCTTACATTCCAAGTAGGGATTGAGGTCAAATAATAGTTGTTAAGCTGTAATTTTCTTCTTTTTTCACGCTACGAAACAAGTTTTGAAAAATCAAACAAAGTTTATGTAAATCTTTTTATCTTTATTTTTAATACTAACGCAATACATCATGTTTTAACCATTAATTTGACTCTGTACCCTGAAATGATAAAAATAGCGGATATTAATACTTAAAAATGCAACAAATAGTTCCTGATAATCACAATAATCATAGTCAACAAGCAATTCTTTTGCATACGATATGACGTTATACAATATGATATGATGCATGTATAAAAGATTCTTTAAACATAGACATGTTTTAAATGTTGATCATTTGTGTTCATTGAACGCTGTCTTTCCTTGTTGATTTTGTTATCATACTTTTAATATAAACGAAGATGGATCCAGACAAAATGTGAAACAGTCATGACAACTTTTTTTACCAATGACAAGCTGGACTGCACAGGCTTCCTCCGATCAAGCTGGCTCCTGGGACTAAAGCATTCAGTGCAGTTGGGCAGGCGGCTTCACATGCAGCTTCTGAGGTGTCGGATCCGAGCAAACTGATAATCTTTTGCCCAAGGTCATGAACTAAAAACAATTGTCATATTTTATAAACCTTTACTTACACAGAAAAGAGACAGACAATCAACTATTGATGTTTATTGTTGATCATTTTCCTTTAAACATTCTCTTATCAGTTTGTTTTAGACAAAATTATGTAGCTTTTAAATCAAAGTTCGAGTATTGGGCTCGAATTACCATTCCTATATAAGAATTTTAATAATTTTCTTCTTAATTTTTTATTGAATGCATAAGCGAAAACCATATTGTAAGCGTTATATATAGGATATTTTGGCTGAAAATGGTAAATTGAAAGGTAATATTTAACCTTATTGACGATTGAATCGGCAATATTTGTTTAATTCAATACATAAGCTAGTGGATCAAATGAACGTTTACCTGATGGCAATTGAATGTGTCCGAAGATAAATCGTTTCTCGTCAAAGTTGACAGGAACGCTCAAAGCCAAAGGCAAAACTACCAGGAGACAAAGGGCAAATTTCATGATGACTTGCTAAAACAAACAAAAAAGCATTTTAAAATTAAAACATTATATTAGATAAAAAAGTGAAAAAATGAAAACGATCTACACTATAGGGGAGGACGAGTTAATTTAATCGTTAAACATAACCAATTGTATCTAATATTCAAAATTATACATGTTGCTTGAAGTGTCACATAACTTTAACAAAACTATTGTCGGTGTAACAATTGTGTTTATTTATGTACGTTCATACAAAAAAAATAGCATAAAACATATAATAGAACTTTATACTAATAAATTATATATTCTTTGTTAAAAATAATATGTATATTCTTTGTTTAAAATAATATTAATGTTTAATGAAATGTACCATCAATTCATTGTCTTTAATTGTTCAGATTGTTTTACTCTTGAAGTCGTGCTTACCTTGAATATTGTAATATTCCGAAATAAATTTTTACATCCCAATTATAATAGAAATGTTCACAACACTGATTTTAATTTATTTATTCATTTAATCTAAATGACTATATACGGTAATCTTATTTATTTAATCCATCTATATGACTATTCATAGCACATTGTAATTTTAATGCAATTAATCATTGTGGTCGTAGTTATAGAGTAAACAATTCTAACAATTTCGTATTAATGGTATAAAGAGCTAATCCAGATAAATTATTTCTACATATTACAAATCATTTATAAATAAGCATCTCTTCACTGAACTAATAATTCTATTCAAAAGAATCAATCATTCTTGTGTTGTTAACTGTTTCACTAAAATATACCAGACCTTCCAGTTTTCGTCATATTTATTATACATGTATTATCTCCAGTAATGTAACTATCCACTTCTAATATACCTTCCCATAAAAAAACATTAAATCAAGACATACCTTTGTAGATTGTCGGTCAAAAGAAACAATACTTGCCACTGATTGTGTCTATCTTTTATACTATCCATTCAGACAGCGCATGACAAAACTGACCAAAACTGACCAATTATTACGTAAAATCTGCTGATAAATGTTAATCTCTTTAGTTACTTTCATAAGTTAATAGATAACAATTTGAATAACGACTGACAGGGTCACAGGAATAAACAAAATATTTATTTATTTATTTATTTTCTGGGGGGGGGGCTTTAGCTCAAAGGTGAGTTTTGTCATTAAAATTTGTCCGTCCGTCAGTCCAGAGCTTAGATAGTTTGAGTGTAGCATCATGTCATACAAGAGATTTTAAAGTCAAATGCCTTGCTACAATCTATAAAGGCTACAAACATTTTTTGTTATTGTTAAGCATATGAGTAATAAATCCGTGTAGAATGAAAATATTATCAATCGTTTCCATATTTTTTCCGGATTCAATGTGCTCAATAGGTCTTCGGCCCAAAATTTTAATCGGTAATTCAAAAATAATTAGCTAGTCTATAGTACTTCACAAAGTAATTGGTCTGTAATTTCCATGTTCCATCGTGCATATCCAGGAAAGCAAGAGTGTGCAAATAACTTAAAAGTACACCGAATTTGTGCACCGCTATTGCCAATACGAATAACACAGTAAGTAAACGAACCAAAATATTTTATTCTAAATTAAATTTAAAGAAATGAATGATTACAAACGGCTGCTACGACATTATACTTTAACCAGCGTTACATTTTTTTTTTCAGGAATATGTTAACTTCTTAAGATCAATCGTAAGGAAGACAACCTGATAACATTTTTTAATGTGACTTTTGTGTTTTATCTATAACACCTTTTAAACATTCATTTTTTCATATTCTGTATACCTAAGACATTTATCAAACTTATAGTGTCGTATAAGAAGAATACAAGGAATATTTTAAGCTACTTGAAATGAGATAACCGCCGTTGCTTTAGTGCTTCATTCACGAACTCGGCTTTACCTCGTAAAAATGATCCCAATTACGTTTTACCTGCTAAATTAAGTGTAATATGACAAAAGTAGATTGGAAAATGTCTCAGGTACACCAAATATAAAAATAAATAAAGTAATATGTATGTTATTGTATTTAAAGATATCAACGAAATCAAAAATCTCCATCAATACGTCGTCATTTTCACGAATGATCTTGTAAAATAAACATTTACATAGAAATATTTTGATGAGGTATATTTAATGTATAATGTCTAAGCAACCGTATGCGTTTATTGATTTCTTCCAATTTGGTGTACAATAAAAAGTATTGGTCCATTTACTTATCGCGCTGATCGTTTTTGCCACTTAATTGCACAATTCATTGTTACTTTTGCACAATGCCTGCGTTATTTGCAAATTCCTGCGTTAATGGATATACACGGTAGGTTTGACTGTATCACTTTTTTGTGTGTATGGATGATGTATGCTTCAGTCAACTTTGTGGGGAAATAACCGAGATCAAAAAAAGTGTTATTTTTTTTTTTTAAGAAAAGATAGGAAAAATCTATTTAAACGAAAATCGTTTAAAGCTAATGTTTGAAATGCCGCTTTTCCTAATTTTAACTCATTAAAATATTTTAAAACCTTAGCAGAAGAAATTTTAAATATAGTTCACCAGTGGTTAAAAGCTAGGTAACACAGCCCAGGTACTGTTAAGGTCTAAATATCCTGGGAAATACTCAGAAAGGATGTTTTCTTTTCTATGTTTTAATATGGACTATCTAGGGTTTAAAACTAGGCCACGCAACCTAAATTATAAAAATATTTTTTTTACATTCTAAAAGTATTGTTTCCATCCCAACTTTCCTAAAAAAATGTCAATAGTTCCAGATAACGTGTATATCGACGTATTTTACGCTTCAAAATCAACTAAAAACGCACGAGGTTACCAATTTGTTGCGTTCATTTACGCACGCTGTAAATTAATTACACAGAGAATGAAAATTTGAAGCGTTTTTGGTGTGTACTTTCATTTTCGAAACATCTTACTGACCGCTTCCGTTAAACAGTTGACTGTGTATCTATTTTTCAATTAATACCCGTCAAAATACTTTCAACTATTTTTTCTCCCAGTAAACCAGTCTTATTACGTCTTGATAAAATATATTGTTCTATTTTCTTTATAATTGCAAGCATTTTTTAATACAGATGTAGTGCATGGTTATTTCAAGGGCAATCGCAACTTCTCGGCCCTTTACGTCAGTCTGGACCTCGGACACATGTGAATACACAGAACAGATGCGGTATTGCTAAAAAAACTAAACATTTAAACAAATAGTAGTTTAATGCTGGGAGTTGTTGACAAGTTTATTTCCAATATATGCTGTAAAAGTCCACCTAAAATAAGTGGATTCATAGGTACAATAGCAATTACATTATTGCATCTGAAACCACTACTGACAAGAAATGTGTTTATGTCTACCGACAAAAAATCTTTTCATATATACTCCTATATGAAAAATCAGCATGGTTTTAATGAAAAGCAGGACCAGATCAGGCCTGTTTTGAACCAGAATTTGCAAAAACGCATTTGCCATCTGTTTTCGCTACAGGAAACTGGTGACAAATGCAGTATCATTTAAATGTTCATATTCAATTAAAATTAGATATAAGTACATATAATGCCATCTACTCAATCATCTAAATGTAGAATCTCCCTTTTCAAATCTACCGTTTACAATACGACGATCATTTTCTTTACATAAGGTTAACAGGTTTGTGCCAAATGTATTCACAATTTTATCGATTGAACACATAGTATGTAAGATAGAGAAAAAGAAAAACAAAATCCCCAAAGAAAGTTCAACACATTAAAATTGAAAACATTGCAGGCTCTGTTTGATTGAGCCTGTTCATGGACGATACTGGAAAAAGCATGTTACCGTCCACGCCCCCTAGCTCCAGCTTAAGCAGAATTCAACATTTATTACGCTAATTTTGAATTTAGAAACATCCGCAGATGTGTTCATACGTCGGTTATCATGGAACCTTCAATGTGACACAGTACTGCCATTCCATGAAAAGCGGCGTATGGTCCCCAAGTAAAAGAATGCATTTTGCCCTAAACAAGAAAACAATGGGCGGAACTAAACAAAAAGGAATTTTGAAAGGGGATCTGAGGTAATGAAGACAAATTCAAAAGACAAATTTAAAAAGCAGGCAACATATCCTAAGGGTGACTATACAGTATTCAAGAAGGAAAACTGGAACTGAATACTGATATATAGTAATATATCATTATTCCTATAATTCTTAGGCATATATACATATCTATTCAAATTCATATCATCAATATAATCGTGCTCCTCTCATCCCCTCTGCTATTGGTGTGCCCTGTTAAAACAGTCAGACATTGAGACAGTCCTTTTATCAGAATATAACAGTATATCATCGTTTAATAGTTCAAAGAAATCACATTTATGCAGATTAGAATGCACATTATTATTGCTCCGCGTCCACAGGCGCGGAGCTATTTGTGTTTACTATTTTTTTGTCCATTGGCCCGGATTTGAGCAATAAATCCTTTCGATTAACAGCTCAAAGTAAATCTGCATTCAAGAACTCCTTTCGATTTCTATATTGGTTTCCCCGTCGGTGTTTCGCAGCATGTCATATTAATGAATGAGAACCGGAAAGCAGTTCTGCTGTTACATAAATTTGAAAGCTATAAATAGCTATAAATGTTTTGATTGTTATAAATTTGTTATTTCCCTTTTTTAGTAGTACATGAAATTATAATTTGTTACATTTTGACATACATTTACACACAGCATATCAAGTATACTATTAGTGATTAAATTTGTCAACATAAAGAAGATTTCAGGCCAAAGATTTTAACAATTTTGCTTTTGATAATTATATTTAATTTATATCTATGAAATTAAATGTTTAATAATAACATGTTGATGATATATTGGTTGTTTTGAAATAATTAAACTTTAGTATATAACGTTACATTTCGCTAGCGTCATTGGGACAGCATACCACTTTGTGATAATGGTATGGCTGGTGACATATTCGGGGGGTCCGTACTCGACAACGAAAGCTGCATTTCGTATCTTTACGAGCGGATGGACCGTCTTTTAGGTGATTCCGCTTTGTCAGCCAAGTTTGGTTTTACAAAGTCTGTGCAAAGTGAAAGTAGGCCAAAATTCACATAACAACAAAGCTCGCATTGTTGTTTGATGAGCCATTTGCAAGTACACTTCCAATTCTATGTTTTATAGACTATTTTAAACAAAATATAAAAATGATAACAATAAGGAATTTACCTTGAATGGGCTTCATTTCTGAAGACCAAAATCATTCTGTTGCAAATCTTTATGCACATTTCATGAATGCCAAAATCCAGTTTAAAGTCTATTTTAGTGCAAACAAATGCTATTTTTTTGCAGAAAATACAAAAAAAAACTTAAAAAACACAAATCTTAGGAAAGTAGTTTATCTGACCTGAAAAACATGGCCTCCATGACATGTGTAAAAAAGCAGTACCATGAAAATAAACATCATTTACCTATTTCTTGTGTACATGACACACTTCACTGTTACACATAAAAATGTGAGATTTTAAAGTTTGATTGTGTTTTCATTTAATTGTAGTTCATAAGGCTATAAATGATGATTGTTTTCTTGCACTACTTTTTTACAAAAAATAATGGTGGCCATGTGCTTAGAAGATCATGAAATACTGATTTATTTGGAGATTAGTTTTGAAAGATTTTTGTATTTGCTGCAAAAAATAGCTTTTGTTGGCACTAAAACAAGACTTTTATAAGGATTTTGCCATTCATGAAATGTGCATAAAACTTTGTAACAGAATGTTTTTGGTCTTCAGAAATGTAGCACATTCAAGGTAAATATTCTTATTGTTATCATTTTTATTTTTGTTTATAATTGTCCTTAAATATAAACATGAAGTGTATTTTCAAATGGTTCATCATTTTACAATAAGAGCTTTGTTGTTATATGAATTTTGGCCAACTTTCACTTTGGACAGACTTTAGTTAAAACAAACATGGCTGACAAAGCGGAATCACCTTAAGCATAGGCTATAGATAGTTATCATGACAACAACAGAAACTTTGATCTGCAGTTTGAACATGAAGTGTAATTTTTTTATGAATGGCTTTAAAGCAATTCATCAAAAAATATATATTGATCTCCCTAAAAATTAATTAACAATAGTTTTTTTTTTATATATTACTGATGTCAAATAGCTTTCATATCTTTGTCTCGCGCGAATATGATATTAGTGAATTTCCTCATACCTACCTAAAATTCAGGTAACAGTCTTGTTGCTGGGTCATATGGGGGTTGCGTTCATTGAACGCCGCCTTTCCTTGTTGATCTTGTTTTTCATATATTTCATATTCTATTATATTGATAAATACTGTATCACCATGTAACGCGTGTATAATAAACAAAAAATCCTGAATTTGGTCTTTTTGAAATTCATCCCATTTTTTCATTCCAGAGTGTGTTCTACTTTCAGCATTGAAAGAAACCATTTTTTTCTAATTTGACATGAAAAATATGCATGTAATATTACTATATCAAAATATTAATCCCTTTTGTTACTATTTGTATATTTGTTACAATTATAACAGACTTTTATATTTCTATCTTCTATCTTCTGTTACTGAAACAGAACACAGTACAGTCATGTCACATAACATTTACAAGTCTTGTAAGTCTTGCTTGTATTCAATGGAATTACTTTCCCTACCAGGTAGGCATCAGTGAAAACATTTTTTATATTAAATATTTTTCCCCTCTTTTTAAGTATGGACAGTGCATAAGATAAGTATAATTATGCAAAAAATGGTTTACAAAACATTCGGAAAAATCTACAATAGTACTTAATCTGAATATAACATGACCTGTGCGTAGGAATAATTTGGTATGGTATCTGTAATGAGTACATTTTTTTAGCGCGGAGCATCTCAATTGCTGCATTGCAGCAACATTTGTACTTGTATACATAGAGTTCTTGGGCAGTATGTAACAAACACAAAAACAAATATCAACATTAAGTCTTTATTCCTTTTTATTTAGTTTAAACCGTACAATGCCCCTAATATCGCTTTTAATCAATTCAATTTTACCAAATGACCAAGATTTAAAGTAGACTATAATCCTTTCACTGTCATGTTAAGATCTACGATTCTATTTCGGTCTGTTGCATACAAATTTATCGTAATCATAAATGTCAATATTACTTCTTTGCGATCACCAAGTTTCTGTTAATAATAACAAGTCATTACATTACAATGTCCATCCAAACGCATGAAATATTTCCGCGATTACGTCCGTTATCTTACTTAATAATAGGGTGTAAACTGCATGATTTCTGTTGTTTCTGCTTACATACACAACCATAAACAAAGGTCCATTAAATGTTCACTCCCAAGTTTTGTTTTAGATATCTATTTCTTAATCCTTATCCCGTTACTTAAATGTTATGTTTGTTTCTTTATGGTCAATGTTTTAACAACCGTTCCAAGAACATTTTTTAAAATAAAATAGAAATATATAGTTAAATCACTTCCCTTCAATTTTAAATCATTATTTGTGTAAAATGTATTTTGGCAAGATCATATTGTTTGTTTCAAATTGTGCTACGACTGCTACGGCTTCAGTTTTGTCAGTTGTGTAAAATCAAGTTGACTTGAATATTTGTTAGCATCAAACTGTTTTGTTTAAAATGATACAAAATGTTAAGTAATCTGCCAGGAGAACCACAATGTGAATATATCTGTTGATGTTTCAAAATTCAAAAATTTTCCAGTTCATGTAAAATCTGCATAAACAGGTGCTAAGATGATGGACCGTAACTTGCACTTTCCAGTACTGCCCATAAACATGCTCAATTAAACCAAGATTGCAACATTTTCAATTTTGCTATTTTGGACTTTTTTTAGGGAGTCTGTTGTTCTTTCTTTGGTAAGTTATTAAGAAATATTAACTAAATTTTGAAATAACAAGAGGGCCATGATGGCCCTAGATCGCTCACCTGACCCATCAAACTCATCAAAACAATTACCTAGACAAGCATTCTGACCAAGTCTCATGACAGGTGAGTCAAAAATGTGACCACTACAGTGTTAACAAGGATTATCCATATTTGAGCAGTGTGACCTAGTTTTTTACCCAGGTGACCCATACTTGACCTAGAAATCATCAAAACAAGCTTTCAGACCAATTTCCAGGATACTTGGATCAAAACAGTAGCAACTAGAGTGTTAACAAGATTTTTTTGTTTTTAGCTCCGGTGCCCTAGTTTCACATGCGATTTCGAACTCATCCGAGCAATTACCTAGACAAGCATCTTGACCAAGTTTGATGATAATTTAGTCGAAAATGTGACCACTAGAATGTTAACAAGGTTTTTCCATATTTGGGCGGTGTGACTTAGTTTTTCATCCAAGAAGACCCATGTTCGAACTTGACTTAGAAATCATCAAAACAAACTTTCAGACCAATTTACAGGATATATGGATCACAACAGTAGCCAATAGAGTGATAACAAGATTTTCTATTTTTATCTTCTGTGACCTAGTTTTTTATCCGAGATGACCCATGTTCGAACTCATCCAAGCTAATTTAATCCCAGCAATGACCTAGACAAGTTTCCTGACCAAGTTTGATGACAATTGAGTCAAAATTGTGACCACTAGAGTGTTAAAAAGGTTTTTCTATTTTTAGCTCCTGTGACCTAGTTTTACATCCGAGATGACCCATGTTCGAACTCATCTGAGCAAGTACCTAGAGAAGCATCCTGATCAAGTTTGATGATGATTGAGGCAAAAATGTGACCTCTCGGTGTTAACAAGGTTTTTTTTCTATTTTTAGCTTTTGTGACCTAGTTTTTCATCCGAGATGACCCATGTTCGAACTCATCCAAGCTATCAACAAGATAAGCATCCTGACCAAGTTTGATGATGTTAGAGGCAAAAATGCGACCGCTAGAGTGTTAACAACTAAATTTGAACGGACGACGGACGAAAAAATTCAATGTACACTTATTTCTTATGTGTTAACCCGGTGAGTGAGTGTGATTTAAATTGTTCTATCGTGCTAATGTACACTTATTTATTATGTGTTAACCCGGTGAGTGAGTGTGATTTACATTGTTCTATCGTGCTTTGTTTTTACAGTACATTTATACAAAGCTTACAGAATCGTCCATAAAAAAGTTCATACTGACTGAGCTAACGACGTTTGACAAAATGCTAAAACCTTTCCATTACTGGAAAAATATAATATTATCCTAAGTATTCATATTGTATCGCAAAACCTAGAGGCGTTTTGATCGATCCTTCTATAAGAAGGAATCAATTACATGATCGCTTTTTTATATATAAATATATTTATAACGCTGAATATACTGCATAATAAAGCTTGTAATGCCGTCGTCAGTGGTGTATTACATGACTTATATGTACATGTACATAGCGAAGCATTAAAAGTTCGTGTTCGTATTATTTAATAAAAAAATGAAGTGAAAGACATTCGCTGGAAAGGTGATATCTTATTTGATTTAAAAACAACATATGTATCCATTTGTTTTTCTTCTACATGTTGTCTGACTCATGCAAAATAATATAGCTAGCTGTCGGTATTTTATAGACTTTGCGCTTCTTTGTTACAATTGTGGTCATAATTAAATAATCTAAATAAAACGAATGACTTAAAGTTGGCTTTTTTGTTAAAACTGTAGTTATTATGCTTTCTATGTTCCATTTGTTATTATTAAAACTTACATTATTCACAATATTCGGCACAACTTTATTCGGCACAACTTTAATTTGTTTTGAAAATAATTTTGATTAGGTTTTTACACTAGTGTCTGCATAGAGCGAAATCTATAATTTTATCAAAGTCCGTTGTTGTAATGTAATACATGGCACCGTTACATTCTAAATAGGGTTAAAGGTAATGCATATAGAGAGAAACAGTAGTTGGGGTGTAATTTGCTTCTTGTTTAAACCAGAAACAAGATTTGAAAAATCAAACACAGGTTAATTTAAATCAAACTCTTTTTTTAATTCAACTTTTATACATCATGTTTAACCATTAATATGATTCTGTACCCTGAAATGATAAAAATAGCAGATATAAATAGCTAAAAATGGTAGATAGTAATAGCTAAAAATGTCACAAAAAGTTCATTACAATCACAATACACATAGTCACCAAGCAAATCTTTTGCATACGATGTAACGTTATAAAATATGATATGATGCATGTATAAAAAAAACTTCTATAAACATTGACATGTTTTATTATATATATTACGAAGATGGATCCAGACAGAATTTGAAGCAGTAATGAAAATGTTTTTACCAATGACAAGCTGGATCGCACAGGCTTCCTCCGAGCAGGCCGGCTCCTGGGACTAAAGCATTCAGTGCAGCTGGGCAGGCCTTTTCACATGCAGCTTCTGAGGTGTCTGATCCGAGCAAAGTGACAATCTTCTGCCCAAGTTCATGAACTAAAAACGATTTGTCATATTTGTAAACCTATACATTCCCAGAACAGAGACAATCAATTATCGATGTTTATTGTTGACTATTTTTGTCTAGTTTGTTTTAGGCAAAAGTGTGTAGCTTATAAAATAAAGTTTGATTTAATTTAACTGTGTCATATAAAAAATATGATAATGATCTCTTATGGGCTCGAATTTACTTTTCCTACATAAAGATTAAAATATATTTCTGCTTGATTTATTATTGAATGCATAAGCGAAAAGAAAACATAGCGTAAGCCTTATATTAAGGATATTTCGGCTGAAAATGGTAAATTAAAAGGTAAAATTTAACCTAATGACAATTGAATTGGCAATATTTTTTTCATTCAACATATGGGCTATCGGATCAAATATGTGAACCTGATGGCAAATGAATGTTGAGAAATCGTTTCTCGTCAAAGTTGGGAGGAACGCTCAAAACCAAAGGCAAAACTACCAGGAGACAAATGGCTAACTTCATGATGTCTTGCTAAAACAAAAAAAAAGAATACATTTAAAAAAAAGTTAAAATTAAAAACGATCTGCCCTTTTTGAGTGCACGAGTTAATTTAATGGTTAAACATAACGGATTGTATTTAATATTTAAAATTGTATTTGTTAAAATGTCGCACTATAGTTCTACCTAGTTTATAAAACTGTCATCGGTGTGTTATTTATGTACGTCCATAAAAAAGCTTAGCATAATATGAATAATAGAAGTGATAAACAGTATATTCTTTATGTAAAATATTAATGTTCAATGAAAATAAGCTTTTATTAGATTATTTTCGGTGATTATTAAGATTGCCAAACTGAATTATTGCTCACCTTGACTGTTGTTATATTCCGGTAAAATATGTGTACATCCCAATCATAGTAATATGCTCACAATACTGATTTCGAATTTATTTATTTATTCAATCTTAATGACTATATAAAGTAATTTCAATGCAATTTAGTATTGTTTCAACCAGTGCTCGTAGTGTGTTTGTTTGGTTTGGTTTTACGCCACATCTATACAGTATAGGATATATGGCGACATCCCAGCTTTACTGGTGGAGGAGACCTCAGATGCTCTCCCGTGCATTATTTCAGGCACAAACGGGCACCAGTGTAGAACCACCGACGATCCGTAAGCTAGCTGGATAGCTTCCTGACATGAAAGAAGCCAAAGTTCCTGTCGGGTTCCGAACACACAGCGGTGAGGGGCAAGTAATTTGAAGTCAACGACATTAACCACTCGGCCACGGACGCGCCCTCGTAGTTAAAGAGTATACAATTCTAACAAAATTGCATTGAATGGTATAAAGAGCAAATCCAGATTAATTATTGCCACATACTGTAACCCAATTTATATTTGCGAATACAAATTTTCGCGTTTTTCCGAGGTCGGACATATTCGCGAATATTAATTTCCGCGTTTTCTTGGTTTCCGAAAAAAATATTCGCGGATTGAAAAGTCCGATGGGGCCGTTAAATCCATTAGCCGACTATTAATCTTCAATAATTGAGGTCATTATTGGTGTCTTAAATGGGATTAACAATACGCTAGCCTTATATTGTATTGGTAAGTGAATTGTGATCACGGAACGTGATTGACAATGGGCCTACTAGTATTTCATAAACTGTATTAAAATGTGGATGTTTATTTTGATTGTTATATTGACAGAGAGTTCTTTTGATATTAATAACATTGTAGTAGTTTACTTCGTTTGTGTTTTTATTGCTTTATGGCAATATTCATAACAATTCATTACTTCCTAACAGGTGCCCGTAAAATTCGAATATATCCGGTCAAGTAGCTTTGCATGAACAACGTCTAAATAAAAATTTCTCTCCAATTTATTCGCGAAATCGTGCGGACTTATTCGCGCAAACAAATATTCGCGCTTCGTGGATTCCGCGAATAAAGCGAATATTAATTGGTCGCGAATATTCGCTGGGTTACAGTATTAAAGATCATTTATGATTATGTATCTCTTAGCTGAACTACTTGTTCTATTCAATCATCTCTCATTCTTGTATTTGTTTACTGTTTCACTAAACACTAAAATACACTAGAACATACATTTTATGTCATATTCATAATTTTAATTAAAGTATGTTATGAATATACCTTCACATCAAAACAAATTAAATCCAGGACATACCTTTGTAGATTGTCAGTCAAAGAAGCAATGCTTGCCATTGATTGTGTCGTTCTTTTATACAATCCACTCAGACAGTGCATGATCCAAACTTACAAAAACTAGCCAATTTTTACGTAACATCTGTTGATAAGTGATATTAACCTCTTTAATGACTTTCATGATTTAAAGATAACAATTTAAATAAAGATAATATCTCTATAAAAGCTTATACACTTTATAACTCTACATGCACTAGTAACGCCAGAACATCAGGTGGTACAAGCATTGCTATCGCAAATTGCGTTCCTTAAAAAGAACTTAAACTTAACTTGGGCTTTCTTTAGCCCTTTCGCTGCCAGAGAGTTATTACTTTTTTGATCACCTATTTGATCACCTATTTGCCAGAGGGTTTTACCTTGTCGATCTTTTTCATCATATTTCCTAAGAAATTACCATATTATTAATTAATTAATTATTATTATTATTTGTTATTAGTATTATAATAATTATATATGTTTCCAAATCTGTTAGTATAATAATAATTATTGTCGACTGTATAATTGTCTTTATATTTATTATTATTTTTATTATTATAAATTTATTATTATTACTATTATTATTATAGAAACGGCTAAAGCCGTCCATATGGCAAATACGCCGAAAATAACAGGGCGGCATAAGCCGTCCCTATGGCAGTGAAAGGGTTAGGGATTCTTATTTTCTCTATTTTATCGCCACATCAGCGTTGTTGGTGCCGTGTGGATGCTGTGAAAAGTCGCCCCGTACATTCAATCAAAGATGTTATATTTCCGATCCTTAAAGACTGTTCAGCACGACATTATTGTTGTGTGTGTGGTATTTTTAGTTTTAACTATTTGGCATTTTCTAGTTGGGTGGTTTTAATATTCCTACTGGAATAATGTTGAATCACCCTTAGGATATGTTGCCTGCTTTTTAACTTTATCTCTGTTAAATGCAGGCTTCATAACCTCTGATCCATTTTGTTTAGTTCCCCCATTGTTTTCTCGTTTAGGACACACGCTTTTTATTACTTGGAGACCATACGCCGCTTTTCATGGAATTGCACTTCCAAAGGTTCCAAGATAACCGCCGTATGAATACATCTCGAATGTTTCTAAATTCAAAATTTTACCATTTTAATTTTTGATTTCTGCTTAAGCCGGTGCTAGAGTGCGTGGACGGTTTGCACTTGACAGTACCGTCTATGAACAGGCTCAGTCAAACCGAGTCTGCAACATTTTCAATTTTGACGTGTTGTGTTTTCTTTAGGGATTCTAATTTTCTTTATTTTAACACAAGATTACAAGCAATGGCTGTGCAGGTGACCATACATCGACCTCTAACAATTTGTTCTCTATACCTTCCTCCAAATATAACGATAACAAGTGATGAACTTGATAGTATTGTCCGACAATTACCATCAACTTTCCTTCTCTTAGGCGACTTTTATGCTCACAATCCTATGTGGGTAGTATATCTACAAATAACAAGGGTAATATAACTGAAAAATAGATAGATAACTTTCAGCTTTGTTTATTAAATAACTTTCAGCTTTGTTTATTTAATATTAGTAACCGGTCACCTACATATTTACATCCAGCTACAGATACTATTACAACAACTGTGTTGTAGTTTTCGCAGAAATTGGTGGTGCCTGGTGGTGGAGAATTGCAAGGGCAACAAACAAAAGACTTGTTGATTGAATGATATTTAATTGTGTCCAACAGTCTCCGTGAAAACTGAAATAAATCAAAACAAATTATTACAATTTAAAAGTTTAAAATCAAAACATATGATTGCAACATACGATTGCCTTTTAAATCATGGCGTAAAATGGCGGCTATTGCGAACAATCGAAAAATGCAATAAAATACATCTGTTTACATCCGGATTATTTGGCATTGCCATCGTAATTAAAAAGCAGAAAACAGCAATCCGTTATTTATTTACCTCCTTGCCTCTCCATTTCCCAATATTTGTCGATCGCAGTAATTTATTTAAAATTAACAATTACGACAAATTCGCCCAAGAAAATATCAAATCATGGCGGAAACAGTAAAGGGGAAGTAGCTCTGCAAATACTTAAACAAGTATATAATCCGAACAGATGTCGTACAGATACCGTAACATGGCTCCCCAAAAATAAGGAATCTTATTTTTAAAAAAGTATTACGCAAAATAATAAAAAGCAGCTTTCGCAAAATAGTCTTAATTAATCCTAAATAGGCATAGAACTCTAAGCTGACGCAGATTATTTTAATATACCAAGTCAATACAAATACGCAAATACCAAGCTCGCAAAATTACTTTACGGTTTTGGCCAATTCTCAAAAATTAAAGCCGCAAAAATTGCTTAGTTTGCAGCATCAAAATATATATAAAAATCAAACTCACAAGATAGATAAATACAGAATCCCTAAAGAAAGCCCAACACGGCAAAATTGAAAATGTTGCAGGCTCGGTTTGATTGAGCCTGTTCATGGACGGTACTGGAAAGTGCAAGTTACCGTCCACGCCCTCTAGCACCGGCTTAAGCAGAATTCAACATTTAACATGAACTGGTAAAATTTAGAATTTTGAAACATCCGCAGATGTGTTCATATGGCGGTTATCATGGAACCTTCAATGTGACACGTTAGTGCCATTCCATGAAAAGCGGCATATGGTCCCCAAGTAAAAAAATGCGTGTGCCCTAAACGAGAAAACAATGGGCGGAACTAAATAAAATAGAATTTTGAAAGGGGATCTGAGGTTATGAAGCCTGCATATCACAGATAAGACGTCAAAAGACAAATTTAAAAAGCAGGCAACATATCCTAAGGGTGATTCAACATTATTCAAGTAGGAATATTGGAACCACCCAACTAGAAAATACCAAAAAGTTGAAACTAAAAATAACACAAGCACAACAATAATGTCGTGCTGAACGATCTTCAAGGATCGAAAATATAACATCATTGATTAAATGTACGGGGAGACTTTTTACAGCCGCCACACGGCACAAATAACACGGATGTGATCATAAGATAGATAAATACAGAATCCCTAAAGAAAGCCCAACACGGCAAAATTGAAAATGTTGCAGGCTCGGTTTGATTGAGCCTGTTCACAAAAATTGCTTATTGTATCAGCAAAATTGCAAAAATTTTATCTGCAAAATTGTTCACTCGACAGTATCGCAAAAAATATGATACATACAACGTAACAAACAAACTGAAATCACTGATTAGTTCCTTTTTTTACTACAAAGTAAACGGCTCCTCGACGGGGAATCACACATTTTCACAAAGTACAATTAACTTATTTACTGGCCTATCCAAATATGACAGTTTATCACGTTTCCCTTCACTACTTAATTCTGAAGTACCAACATACAGTCTAACCTTACGAACTAGACCATCTGAATCAGGGTACAATTCAACAATTCTGCCCATACGCCACTGACATCTTGGTTGATTGTCATCTATAATAAGTACGACATCACCTACACAACAATTGCGCTTTGGAACAACCCACTTATTACGAACTTGAAGGTTTTGCAGATATTCCTTGCGCCATCAACACCAAAATTCGTTAGCTAAATACTGAATACGTCTCCATCGCTTTCTTGAATACAAGTCAGTCTTCAAAAATTTACCCGGAGGTGGCAACAGTAGTTTTAATTTCATGGTAAGTAAATGATTTGATGTAAGAGGTTCTGAAGATAAAGGATCATTCAAATTTTGAGGTGAAAGTGGGCGGCTGTTAATAATCGCAGCCGTCTCACACATGAATGTACGCAGACTTTCATCATCATGCTGAGCGCCGTGATGATACAATAATGATGACAGTATACTTCTAACAGAACGTAACTGACCTTCCCAAACACCACCCATGTTACTAGCATTTGGAACATTCATTTTAAACTCTATAAAATCACAACTTTCCTTTTGCAAAAACCTATGAACTTGTGAAATATCCATTTCAGACAAAGCATTAGCTAATTCACGTTCAGCACCTACAAAATTTGTTCCGCTATCTGACCTTAACACTCTAACTGGACCACGTACAGCTAAAAATCTGCGCAAAGCATTAATAAATGAGTCGGTTGTTAAAGAGTTAGCTGTTTCTAAATGAACAGCACGACAACAAAAGCAAGTAAAAACCACACCGTAACGTTTTAATTCTTTTCGACCCTCTTTTATTAACCACGGCCCAAAATAGTCAACTCCACTGTACGTAAAGGGAGGTGAAGGTTCTTCGGGATCATTGATGCCAACACTATAAAGTGTTGAGATTTGAGTACCGCTCAAGCCGGTGCTAGGGGGCGTGAGGGATGTTGCACTTATTCATAATCCCTCATGTACAGACTCAAACAAACAGAGTCTGCAATTCTTATGTTATTTTGTTGAGATTGTTATCCCTCATGTACAGACTCAATCAAACCGAGTCTGCAATTCTTATGTTCTTGTGTTGTGATTAATGTTTCCGAGGGATCACTTTGTTTCCAGAATTTTTTAATTATGCCCTTAGTGTTAAAATTGCCCTGCCCCAGAGGCGATAGTTTTCCTTAAATGTATAAAGTAAAAACTTAAAAATCTCTGAAATGACAAAGGCTAGAGGTTAAATATATGGCATGAGACTTTGCGAAGTGAACCTCTACCAAGATTGTTCAAATTTGAAAATATATCCCTGGGGTCAAAATTGGTTCCGCCCCGGAATCATTGATTTTCATTATGTACATATAGTAAAAAAATAAAAAATAATTTTGTCTGAAGGTACAAGGCATAGAGCTTTGATGTTTGCTATATAATATCATCTATAGGTCCTCTACCAAACTTGTTCAAATTTTCCCCTGGTGTCAAAATTAGCCCTGCCCCGGGGCATGATTCTCATTATGTACATAGTAAAATAACAAAGAATAAAGATCAACAAGGCATAGACAACGTTCACAGGACGCCGCCCCGGACACACCCAAAAAACAGAAAATAAAACAAATGTTTTCTGAATGAGAGAAAGCTACAGCTTAGATATTTGACTTGAAATGTTGTTTGGTGGACCTGTATCAAGATTGTTTTGAATTACACCCTTGGGTCAAAATTTTGCCTTGCCCAGTCCCAGTGAGTTACTTTCTTGTCCTTTGATGTACAGCGATGAAATTTTGACCATGTGCACAGTTTTAGTTGTAAAATAGATAAATACAGAATCCCTAAATAAAGCCCAACACGGCAAAATTGAAAAATGTTGCAGGCTCGGTTTGATTGAGCCTGTTCATGGACGGTACTGGAAAGTGCAAGTTACCGTCCACGCCCCCTAGCACCGGCTTAAGCAGAATTCAACATTTAAACATGAAATAGTAAAATTTTGAATTTAAAAACATCCGCAGATGTGTTCATACGGCGGTTATCATGGAACCTTCAATGTGACACTTCCGTGCCATTCCATGACAAGCGGCGTATGGTCCCCAAGTAATAAAAAGCGTGTGCCCTAAACGAGAAAACAATGGGCGGAACTAAATAAAATTGAATTTTGAAAGGGGATCAGAGGTCATGAAGCCTGCGTATGACAGATAAGACGTCAAAAGACAAATTTAAAAAGCAGGCAACATATCCTAAGGGTGATTCAACATAATTCAAATAGGAATATTGGAACCACCCAACTAGAAAATGCCGAAAAGTTGAAACTAAAATACTACAAGCACAGCAATAATGTCGTGCTGAACGATCTTCAAGGATCGAAAATATAACATCATTGATTAAATGTACGGGGAGACCTTTCACAGCCGCCACACGGCACAAATAACACGGATGTGATCATAAAATAGATAAATACAGAATCCCTTAAATTGAAAATTAAATTGTAAAATTGAATTTTGATATCAGATGACCTGGGTTTTGATGATGTGACCTACTTTCTTGTCCTTTGATGTACAGCTATGAAATTTGAACTATGTGCACATATTAAAAATTGTAAAGTTAACTTTGATATCAGCTGACCTAGATTTTGACAAAGTGTCTTACTGTGTTGTCCTTTGATGTAGTCATGAAATTTAGGCTGTTTGAAATATGATCTTCACCACAAAATTCACTAGATTAAAGTGCATTGATATATTCCTACTCTGATCTTTTATTGGATTAACAATAGATTTTTCCACTAATCTGATAATAAGAATTAGATAGGTCAGGGACCTGTGCATTATGACAATCTTCAATTGTAAAGAAACAAAACAAAATATGTTCCTACACTACTATTTGATGTTGTATTAATGCGGTGTCATAGCATTTTTCTCAAATGCAATCTTGTTGTTCATTTAAACTATTAATGTATCAATGGTACTTTCTAATAGATCTCATGCTTACGAAATCCATCTACTCTTCAATAAATCCACCTTCTCTTCAATTATTTCTCTACCGCCTCCGTGGTCGAGGGGTTAGAGTCGATGACTTCTAATCCAGTTACCTCTCTGGCGTGAGTTCGATCCCCGGGAGATGCTTTGGTAGCTTAGCGCGGAGGAAGGTAGTTTATTACTGGTGTAACTCTCCAGGAACGATGGTTAGGAAACTACCGGCCCATATGACTGAAATACTGTTGGGAAAAGCGAAAAATGAAACAAACAAACAAACAATAATTGGTCCGCCTGGGCTCCTTGCCGTTGGTTCTTGTTGCTGGGTCATATGGGGGTTGCGTTCATTGAACGCTGCCTTTCCTTGTTGATCTTGTTTATCAAATTCTAAATTTTCCACCATAATAAAAGATTTAATTTACAGCATGTAAATTAATTTAAGTTAGTTAGTTACTTAGTTAGTTTGTAAGTTAGTTAATTAGTAAGTAAGTGTTATTATAAATAATGGCATCAGCAGACATGTTCCTTGTAGTGTAGTGAATGACTGTGTGTCTGCTATATCAATGATTTATTTAAAGCATAAAAATTAATTTTAAGAATGCCTATTATTTTTATTGCACTATCCAATAAAATCGCATGTATGTATGTATTTATGCATGTATGTGTTTTATGTGCGTGCGTGTTTGTACGTGTGGACATGTCCGCTTTATGCCATTATTTATAATAACACTTGATGGATGCCTTCATTTATATGACTAAATATTCGAATGAAGCGTAAATTTGCCTTTACCTAATTTAAATTAAACTTTTCAGAAACAGATTTATATTTTGCATTTTTTATATTGAAATACAGTGGAAGATAAAGAAATGGAGATAAAGATCTCTCAGCTAAGAAACAACATGAAATAATAGCCAGTCAAGAGAACTCAGCAACACACTAATTAACCAGCCAACCAACAAATTAACTTACTTACAAATTAACTAACTAGCTAATTAACTAACTAACTAATAATCATATTTTAAATTAATATACATGCTGTGAAATAGATCTTTTATTACGGTGGAAAATTTAGAAATTATTGAAGAGTAGATGGCCTTCGTAAGCATGAGGTCTATAATAGCCAGTCAAGAGAACTCAGCAACATACTAATTAACCAACAAACCAAAAAATATGATAAACAAGATCAACAAGGAAAGGCGGCGTTCAATGACCCAGCAAGCCAACCAACAAATTTACTTACTTACAAATTAACTGAATATGACTGCTGTGAAATAGATCTTTTATTATGGTGGACAATTTAGAAATTATTGAAGAGTAGATTGATTTCGTAAGCATGAGGTCTATTAGAAAGTATCATGAATACTAGTAAATTATGGTCCCCTTTAAAAATATACTATAAGATAAGAGAAGGCCGTAAACACTTGAATCACACAAAATCAATTGAAAGTACTAAATAATATTACTAAATTCATTAAATGAGACCACTCACAACTGTCAGAAGCATCTGATACACACGAGATTCGAGATTCTAACATTTACACGGTCTTTCAAGTGTTTGCTACGCCATAAGACATCTTTTTGTGAAACGTTGCGGTTTCGTTGCTATTGGCCAATCAGAAGACTCGTTACAAAATATCGGACAGCTGATTGACAATTCGGTACGTAAACATAGGCTAATACATGTTTGTCAGCTGAGTACGGGTCAAAATCACTTGAATGTACAATATAATATTACTAAATTCATTAAATGAGACCACTCACAACTGTCAGTAGCATCTGATACACACGAGATTCGAGTTTCTAACATTTACACGGTCTTTCAATTGTTTTCTACGCCATTAGGCATCTTTGTGTGAAACGTTTCGGTTTCGTTGCTATTGGCCAATCAGAAGACTCGTTACAAAATATCGAACAGCTGATTGACAATGGCGTAAAAAGGAATCTAAAGGCCGTGTTAGAATTTCGCGTGTATCAGATGTTACTGACGGTTGTGAGTGGTCCAAATTATACACGCTTTCTATTACTTGGGGACCATACGCCGCTTGTCATGGAATGGCGCGGAAGTGTCATGTTGAAGGTTCCATTATAACCGCCGTATGAACACATCTGCGGATGTTTCTAAATTCAAAATTTCACCATTTCATGTTTAAATGTTGAATTCTGCTTAATCCGGTGCTGGGGACGTGGACGGTAACTTGCAAATTCCAGTACCGTCCATGAACAGGTTCAATCAAACCGAGCCTGCAACATTTTCAATGTGTTGTGTTGGACTTTCTTTAGAGATTCTTATTTTCTATATTTTAATGTATATAGTAATATTATTTAGTAAATTCAAGTGATTTCGACCCGTACTCAGCTGACAAACATGTATTAGTCTATGTTTAAGTACCGAATCGTTGTGCCGCAATTTTGTCTACCAAGGATTTTTAGCACAAATTCGCTCGTTTCCTGATAGATATTTCATGAACGAGAAGCTTAATACAAACTTGAAATAGTGATAAAAGTTTTTTAATTGTCTGGCTAACGGCCCGGGATAAGATTCCCTTGCTCGTAGACTCGAATCTGAAGTTTCCGGCCATCTTTTAACTTATAGTATATTTTTAAAGGGGGTCATAATTTACATTTTGTTTTGGTTTTTGACACTTTTAAGATGAAAACAGGTTTTTTTTATCAATCTGATCATACTTTTTCTTCCCAGGTCCGATACTCGTGCCTGTGAAATACCCTATAACTTTCAGAGAAAAGCATTTTTGAAGGTATGGTTCGGAATATGAAATGACGAAATGTTGACGTTTACGAATGGTATGATAAAAGGATTTATTATTATGAGAAAATAAAAGTTTTGTGACTTAAAGATAAAAATGCGCATCACATCGCATAGTGTGGTTATTTTCAGTCAAAATTCACGTGAAGGAAAGCTTGCACAGGGCCAAAAATTTGTTAGCATGCTCCATTAGATGTTGACTATGAATCTATAACGAACACAGTTGTTTATGTTAAATATAGATAAATACTTACCGTCCGTTAATTGCGTTTCCTGCACCGACATGTTTATAGTAGTACAGCTGTCGACGCTTGGACTGCTGTCTGTACGGTGTGTTAATAGCTCTGGCGGCCATCTATTTCCCCTGAAATCCCCCAACGGTTTTCGAGATGAAGAGCGGACAGGATTTTTTCTATTTATAGATCTGGCGGCCAGTTTCTGCAGCGGAGCTTAACGTGTCGGCGATATGCAAAAGGCACGATACTTGTTGGAGACGCTGGTGAGCGGCGTCGTCTCTTATGGAATGCTTTTTATTTTGGCCTATGGATGGAGCTGTTATTATTAGCAGTTAATGTCATGTTGGGTTATTTAGTTTTATTTTGATAAAATCAAGTAAACAAATATGTTGTTATATTTGTATTTAATTACTTTATGTAAAAAGCATGTGCCTTGTGATATTATTTTCACGAAATTGCAGGCCCAGTTTAACAGCTTGTCCCTTAGCTTTATTTGCAATACTAAAGCCCGGATTTCGAATATCGTTGTGGTCTACATTGATGCCGTATTCTTCTTCATTCATTTATATATTTTCAAAATTTTCCTACAAGAAGAACGTTCACCTGCAAATGAGCATTAGGATTGGTAATGGAACTATTGTAAACGATTATCCTATTGATTTTATCCATATTACGATTATCTATTGCACAGAATGATTGTTTTTACAAAGTGTACTAATATCCGGGTGTGGAAAGCCAACCGATTTTCTGCAATACTGCTGTCACATGGTCATCTAATTTTTTATGAATACTTTACCATTACTTTGCATGGCTGCAACATTTTCAATTTTGCCGTGTTGGGCTTTCTTTAGGGATTTTTTATTTATCTATCTAATAAAACTGAGCCTGCAACATTTCATAATTTTGCTGTTTAGGGTACCGGTGTTCTTAAAGACTTTTGGGTTTCAGGTTTTCTCTATTTAAAGGGGAAGTAACTCATGTTTGCTAAATTATTTGTTCTTTTCTGTCTTAAGTATTACTTACTATTTTTGTTTTATAAAATTTACCAGTTGTAAGATCATCAAAAGTATAGTGGCCCTGAGGAGTGAATATTGATAGATTTATTTTTACTGGCTTTATATATCTCTGAAATTTCGCGTGAATGATGAAAAACAAAACATCGCCGAATTTAGGAGAACGCCGAATTTGGGTCACGGTAGGATACCTTAGACTGGATATTTCTAGTTTGTTCAGTTAGTACATACCTACAGGTTTTTTGCTACAGGAATCTTCTAATCGCTATGTGAAACTAATTATTATTTTCTATGTGTTTGTATATAAATTGTTAATAAAATAATAAAATGAAAGGTAGAAAATTAAAGCTTTGCATATAGGTGCTCATGTTCATATATTGAAACAGAGAAAGGATTACATCCTAAAGTTATCAATTTTAAACGCAGTTAATTACCGGTATATAGTAAAGTCTAATGGAAGGTTATAAGAAGGACAGTATTTGTTACTGTAAGAGATATGCATTTAATATTTAGACACTCATACAACTCAATCTTTATTATATGATATACATGTATATGGACTATTTTAGATTTTTTTGCTTTAAAATTATGAATTCCATCCAAGTACCACTTTTAATGGGATGTTATATTTATTTTAAATGGAAACTGGGAATAATTTATTTAATGTGCATACATGTGTATCTTAGTATATGGATATGATGAGACTTACAATATTTCTGTATTTAAAGACTTACAGTTATGATGGATGAGACTTGCATTTAAATTTATAAATGATAATACATATTTTGATTAGTCTACAGGTTATAGATGTTTATACCCAGTGTTAACTGGCTAATAATAGTTTCTATAATAGAGTTAACTCGTATACATTATAGTTTTCTTTCTTAGGTACTAGATTTTGAATTCCATCCATTAGTACCAATGTTAATGTTAATGTAAGGATTTCATATTTATTTAATAGAAACTGGGAATTATTAATGTTATGTGCATACATGTATATCCTAGTATATGGATATGATATGATGTAAAATACTTCTCTATCTAAAGACTTACAGTTATGACATTATTATTAAAGGGATTAGACTTTCATTTAAAGTTATAAATAATAATGCATGTATTGATTCAAAATGTCCTTATAAATTTGGATCAGGCAATATAATTTATAAAGTCTCACAAAATTATATTCTGAATTGTTATTCTATTTTTTTCTAACATGTGCATAGTTTGAAAAGGACAGTTTTGTCTTATCAATGTGGAAAGGAGGGATACCGGTCTCAACCTCCAGGTCTCTAGAGTCAACCTGACAACAGACTTTTCATAGAGTAGATTGTTACTTGCACTTGAATAAATTTGTGCTCTAAATTTTAAAGTGGGTGATTTGTGCAACATGAAAACCAACAAAGTACAATAAAGTGACCGGGCACCAAATGAAAACATGAAAAAACAATCTACTACAAAGTGGTTCGTTTGTTGTATTTTCATGTTTTCGCCCGGTGCCCCCTGATGCAAAATACAAATCAGCCTTCATAAAATTTCTTATCATAGAAAAAAGGTCAGTTTTTTTATCTGTACAAAAAATTGTATATTGTACATGTATAAGTACAGTTATGTTCACTTTCAAATTGACAGTTTATAAAGAATGTCACAACCAATAACTGTCTAAGCCCTTTTTAAGTAAAATTAATTATACAATATATCAATTGTTATTTTGATTAAGACTATGAGTATGTAAGTTTTTTGTCTTATTTGTTTTATTAAGAAATAATCTACCTGTTAAATAAAAAATCTAAAAGTATCTGTCAGAGTTTAGAACTGTTCACTATTTAGGGGAGAAAATGTGTAAGCGGCCAGATAGCTCAATCGCTACAGTCACGGTACATTGTTCTGTGGGTCACAGGTTCGAGTTCTGGTTAAGCTGAAAGTTTTTCTCATCCTGTGACTGCATACAAGCCTGAGTTTAATTCACCATGCTCTGTAAACATCAGAAATTCAAGGACACAAATCAATATAGTGGTGAAATATGTTGTGGTTTACAACTGTTCTTTTTTAAAGAGAAAATGTGTAACCGGCAGGATAACTCAATTGGTCTTCTGACAGTCATGGGTTTGAGTCATGGTCAGGCAGTTTTAGTCCGGGTTTAGAAGTGGTTTTCATCTGAGACATGTTTGGTTCATTTATCAGATTGTATTAAATTTGAAATGGACAAAGGCTGTATTGTACAAAAGGCATTTGATAAGTTGATCATATTATACTGCACATGAAGAGGTTCTTCTTCTTCTTCTTCTTCTTCTTCTTTTTCATGAAACTTCAAGTCTTATCTCTGATGGACAGCAGCTGGTGGATGTGACTGGTACTCATACTTCTTCTGCTCCGAGTACCTATGGTGTCCCCCTGAGGTTCATTTTAGGTCCTCTTTTTTGTCTCATGTATGTCAATGACATGTCTGCAACCCTAAGCAATAAGCTTTTATTATATGCTGATGGCTCAGGTATCCTTGTATCTTGTAAAATAAATCTGAAGAAATTCTCTATAATGGCATGAGTCTTATAAGTGATTTATTAATTGAGTATAAATTTTCTTTGCATCTTGGCAAGACAGAGTCTATACAGAGTCTATACTTTTTGGTTTAAATTTCAACTTAAACTGAGCTCAGCCTCCAGGTCACATGTACTTGTACTGCTCTAAAGTACACATCTTTTGTTAAGTATTTAGGTAAAAAAACTTGATCAATATTTTTGGCGTCGCCTTTAATGCTTTGCATCAATGCTTTTCTTGTCACTCTTGTGGCGTTTTACTGAAATTCCCCAGCGGTTTTGGAGATGAAGCGCACACAAGAGTTTTCTATTTATACCTCTAGCGGCCATTTTGTGCAAAGAAGCATTACGTGCCGGCGATATGCACAAGGGATGATACTGGTTACTAATATGACGTTTCATTGAAATGTGGCTGTAACAGTACGTCTATTTTTTATGAATTTATTTTCTGAGCTAGAAAATTGTTTTAACACACGAACTAACTTAATTTCACATATTTACCATTTTTTAAACTTTGATGTTCAGTACAGGTGCCTGGGTGCCTCATCCAGCGCAGAAATGTTTTAAAGGTAGAAAATATTATTTATCACTATCATTTATGGAAAGGCCAAGCCAATTTCTATTCAATTTATTATCACTTACACAGTGCACATGCATTTTGTGCTGTTTAAGAGATAAGGAACATTCAGTTGCCAACTTAATGTCTAATGTACTTAATTTTCTACTATACATGTAAGTATTATACATGTATGTGTATCTAGGAACGTTTGATCTTTTCAAAAATTTAATATTTATAACCGCAGGCTATGACATTCTATTTTAAGAATATTACAACGACCATTAACAAACGGTCTTTTTATTTATGATTGATTAAATATTTTTAACTGCATCAATTAATGTCAGTTCAACTTTATAATTAAATGATTTTCTTTATTCCATTGTCAAGTTGAACTGAATTGACTATGCATTGTTTAGAAGATTGACTGTTATAATGGTAATTGACCAACACTTGATATTGGAAATTGTAAAGGTTGGAATACAACTATTCCATGCGCATCACCTTTTGTGTTTAGTGAGAATTTCAATGGATATTGAATAGACGTGTGTAATTTATCGCCCATACCAAGTACTGTACGTTTAGGATAATTTTTTAGTGACGCGGAGGTCAAGTCCACTGTAACGATGTAGAACAGTTATCATATTGTGCTTATTATCTCAAGTCAAGCAGGCTTGCCATAAAAATTAAAATATCATGTCCGCGTAACGCAGTAGGTAAGGTTGTCTGGTAAGTTAAATATCAATGCATGACATCCAGGTTCGGATTGTACTTTTTTCGCAAAAAAAAAATGAGTTTTTTAATAATCAAATGAGAATATGTTGCATGTTTTTTCTTGTTAGCTCACCAGACGCGAAGGCTCAGGGCGAGCTGTTAGTATCAAAGGGGAATGCTCCGGCGTCCGTCGTCATGCGTCAACAATCGTCTTCTTCTGCAGATTTACTTCAAATTTGGTCTGTAGCATCCTTGTGACAGTCACACTTGAGTTTGCTCATGTCCTTCCAATTGGCCCCTTTTAGGGGCCAGCAGAGGTTAAAAATAGAAAAAAAACTTTAAACATCTTCTTCTACAGAACTAATTGATGGATTATCACGAAACTTTGTCCGTAGCATTCTCGGGTAGGCTTTATATAGTTTGCTCATATGAATTTGATTGGCCCCTTTTAGGGGCCACTAAAGCCAAAAATAGAAAAACCGTTAAATGTCTATTTCTAGAGAACTAATTGATCGATGATGACCAAACTTTGTCTGTAGCATTCTTGGGTTGTCTTTTATCAAGTTTGTTAATATTATGTTGATTGGTACCTTTAAGGGGCCGCAAAAGCTAAAAATAGAAATACCTTTAAATGTCTATTTCTACAGAACTAATTAATGGATGATCACCAAACTTTGTCTGTAGCATTTTTGGGTAATCTTTTATCAAGTTTGCTTATATTAATTTGATTGGTCCCTTTAAGGGGCCGCTAAAGCTAAAAATAGAAAAACCTTTAAACATCTCCTTCTTCAGAACCAATTGATGGATGGTCACCAAACTTTGTCTGTAGCATTCTTGGGTACTCTTTTATCAAGTTTGCTTATATTAATTTGATTAGCCCCTTTTAGGGGCCACTCACTAAAACTAAAAATAAGAAATAACCTTCGAACATTATTTCCTACTGAAATATTGATAAATGATCACTAAACTTTGTAGCATTCATAGGTAGTCTTTTATCAAGTTTGCTCATATTAATTTGATTAGCCCCGTTTAAGCTAAAGCTTAAATGTCCCAGGTCATGGCATTTCTTTAAAGTCTTTATTTTCTTGACAGCTACATTTTATTTCCTGAAATTACTAATAAGTGAAGTATATTGAAACTCTTTTTTACTTAAAGCGATAAGGTATATTATAAAAGAAATATTATGTTGTAACAGCTTTCTGAGGCCATATATTTTCTCCTCGCAACATTGAAAAATTTATATCTCACTCGACCTTCGGTCTCGCGAGATATCAATTGCACGTAGCAAAATACAAAGCCTCAGAAAGCTACTACAACATAATATTCCGTATTTATTACCGTTATATTTGAATTATTAGATAATAAAACAAAACCACCTTTATATTCCATCTCAGTTGCATCTTATGTAAAATTTAAAAAATAGAGAAAGAAAAAGCAAGAAAAAAGTTAGACATCTTGTGAGGTTACGAACTCATTATAAAATTATTTAAGTTGTATGGCATCCCAAAGACTTTACCAACTTTGCCATCGAGACATTTCAAATTCTACTAGCATTTCTTATCTTGCATAACATAAGCCTTTAAAAACCCTGTTTTACCTATTCAGACAAAGGTTGTAAACTATTGTGTACACACATTTTCACATTATCATAGCGGCACAGTAAATGATAGAATTGCAACAAATCATGGCAATTATGTAAACTTATTTAGATATTCACCTGATTACTCTCTGTATATTGTCTAAAAAATAGCACTTCATTAATTTCCGTGAAGGTCATTGGATAAACACTTGTACACTGGTATGTAACGAATATATCGCTAAATTCGTTAGAGAAGTGTGGTGTATTGGTATAGATGCCGGGCTACCGATCTGAAGGTCTATTGTTCGATTACTTACCTAACCTAAATCAGAGGATGTTCAAAGTCAACTGTAATGCAGTTGATATATGTGAGATTTATAACATTTTCTATATAATTTGAACTATTTTGGTACTGGCAAGAGTTACCTCTCTTTATATTTTGCTTTCGTGAAAATTGACTCCGCCTACTAATTTTCGTCTATTTACTTGATAATTCCATATATGGATGCTGCAATAACATTAACAAATGTTAATAGCGTTAGAATGTAAAAGAAAAGTGTGGTGTTGTAAACCTGAGTGTGTCAAGTTGATGCAGTTACATTCTCAACGTCTTGATGCACAGCATTAAAAGTATTATGTACGTTCTATCGTTTACATTTCTACATGTCGCAAATTTGAAGTTATACATTTTAAATACAGTTTATAACTTATCTAAGTTGCATGTTTACAGCTTCCATTTCATCAAATCGAGCTAATCAAAATGCTTGTTTAGTAGAACCGAAGTATGCATTGTCCAGTTTCTAATGCTGGATTTTGGCAACGAATAAACTCCATAGAATATGACATTATATACATACATTTCAATGTTTATCAATATTTTCACGGCGCGAAAAATGATAAAAGTGGCTTTCTTTTTTGATAAACATAAACGAAACTTAAAATACTGTTTGGTTGTTGATAATTATATATCAAAAAATATATTCTGACGAGTAAATGAGACATCAAGATGTGGCTTAAAAATTAACTAATCTGACAAAGATGATTTTTTGTCAGCAGACATGCAATTGAGTTAAACCATCCCTTACAATACGCTCCCTTGGCAGCTCACTGAATACACTCACGTTACTTCAGACCGCTGCTTTAAAATGCATATTGACCTTTACAGTGAACTATGAACGACCAATGAAAGTTTTCCAAATTCTAAATCACCCGAAAATCTTTATACGCATTTTCATTGGTTTTAACAAATGACGTGTGTACAAAATTATAAATAGACGGGTAATTCCACAAAATTTTGTAAACAAAATTCCGACTGTTAACAATTCAACTTTCGATAAGCTTGCAAAACGTTTCAATTATGGATCCATTAAACCGTTTCAAAAGGCAGTGGTACAATCTATCATTGAGCAGAACAATGACACTTTTGTGTGTGCAAGAAAGTCTCTGTGTTTTCAAGGGTTAACATATTTATATAGTGAACTTGGTGTGAAAGAAAACCCGATTGTTTTGGTATTTCGCTGATGGAGACACAAGTTTGGGAATTACTAGATACTGTAGATAGATTTCTGCCACTTACATATGGAAGGATTCCAGCGAAAATGGTGATATTCTTTTGACTAGTAAGAAACATGCTTTTGTGGCAGATTTTGATAATTTCTAAACAATTTTATTTATCTTTTATTCATTAAATTAATTTCTCTCTAAATTTCTTCTGTTTACGGTAAAGCATTTCAGATTCACTTAAATTCATGACTTTTCTAGTGTAAGATTGGTCCTCTTAAATTTTTGGTCAATTCAAGATTAATGACTTAATGTTACGCTCTTATGGTTTTTCTTATTTATTGATAATGTTTTCTTAAGTAATTGTTTAATTTGAAACTACCCCTATTTCCTTTATTTTCTAGCATGAGATTTTTACTGAGTTCACTTTTTGTCAGACTATATAAGAAAGATTTTGACCTTCTCAATTGCTTTTTGCCTCAAGGACGCCAAGGTAGCTTATACCTAGTCAACGAGATAAGCCACAATTTTTACCAATGTAGGGTTATTTTTGTTTGTTTCATTTTTGAATAAGAAATCTATTTTATTATATTTTCTCAGAAGTGTTTTCCATTTCTTAAATAAGAAACTTAAATAACTTAAATTAACTTTGCTTTCATATTTAAACTGTAAATTATGACCAACGTATAAATTGTAGTAGATTTTGTAATGTTATTAACGATATTTGAGAAATGTAAATTTCATAAAAGTCATCTAAATTGTGAATGATCTTTGTTTGATTGAAACCTTAGAGTTTATAGTTAACCCGGGTATGCAAGGTTAGTAAACCTGCTACATTTTGGGGGCTCGTCCGTTTAAAAAAACTAAATTCAAAATTGTCTAGGAAAATGACAACGCCGCCACATTCTTGGTGGATACCTTTAGAAGATAAAAACAAAAAGGTTTCATTCAAGGAAAGTCATGTTACTTCGCCACTACACACAAGTTGTTTTGATAACAAAACAGTTATGTTAACAAACTCTCATAAATGTTTCAACTCAAAGTGAACCTTTTTCTTCCCTTCATGAACCTTCTTTCATATCTAAACATATAAAATCTGAAACTAAGAGCACAAATACACCGAGTAAAAGTGAATTTTCATTTTACAATGAAAATAATTCACATTTTCAAAGTACACCAAGACAATATGAAATACACAATAAAAGTAGGGGATCTCCTCAAAATGTTGATATACACAATAAAAGTAGGGGATCTTCTCAAAATTTTGATATACACAATAAAAGTAGGGGATCCTCTCAAAATTTTGATGATCTTGCACCCCATGGAAAGAAACCTACTGAAAGAGTATTTTCCACAAAGATTTAGTAACATAATGATAAAGAACAACATGGCACACTCCATATACAGGAGACGTCTCAAACTAGATAATACACACAGGGAAAATCTCAACACCAGAGATGTAGTCATGTTTCATTTCTCTCAAAACACAAGCATACACAAATGACAGTTCCTCATCTCACGAAACACGCCATTCTCAGATCGTTTTCAAATAACTCCATGCCATGGTTTTTTCAAACCTCACTATATATTATCGTCAAAAAGGTTAATAATCAAAAACTCAGCCAAAACACTGTTTAACACATATGCCAGTTTTCTTGATAAACGTATAGGTAATATATAGACATGACTAGAGACAATTTCAAAATTTCACATCCAGGAGCCAATCTCAAAGTCATTATCCCGTTATATCATTGAAATATAATAATAGTCAAGTGTATGACTCTACAATATTGTACTGCCCTATCAATGTAGATCAGTTATGTACATACATTAGCAGACAGAAGGCATTGTTAATACCTGAACACAGTTCTGCTTCTACTTTAATGGCAAATAGTCATTTTGTTGATCATAGAAGGCATCCATTAATGAAACCTACTATCAATAGTTCTACTCATTCACAGAATGGCATACATTCTTTTCAAAGGCCAGAAAAGCAAGCCTTTAATCCACAAATGCAAAACTTCAACAGTACATATTAACCTAGCCCTTTTAGGATTACAAACTGCATCTCAGTTTCCTCTTAGGCACAAAGCCAAAGAGCCTGATAATTTTTGATGGGGAATCAATAGAATTGAGAGATTATATTGTTCACTTTGAAAAAGTAGCAATTTGGAATCAATGGATGAAGTTGAAAAAGCTCAACAATTACTTATGAGCCTTAGTGGATCTGCTCAAAAAGCTTCTTAGTGATCTTAACCCAAACTTATTGGATAATTATAAGTACATTTTGTCAGTTCTTAACCGTAGATTTAACCCCCTTGAACGTGAAACAGCATATCGCTGTGAATTCAGAAATCGTAAAAACCTTTAGTCTGAAACAGCTTCACAATATGGCTACGCTTGACAAAGATTAGCTGTGAAAGCTTTTCCAACAGTACAGCCTGAAGCCAGAGAGATATACATCATTGATCAGTTTATAAATGGTCTTTTTAAGCTTGAAGTCAGAAGTCATGTACAATATAGACACCCAACAACAATTGACTCTGCAATATCATTCGCAATAGAATTTGAAGCCTTTGAAAGTTCTCAGGGAATCCTTAAAAACCATGATTTGAGCAAGAGCAGTCTACATCTTGCAAAAACGTTTCAAGTAAAAAGTAAAGAAAATGTTACCTTAGAAGACATAGCATCCCTTCTCAAAGCTTTGAATGAAAATCTTTCAAAAGGCAATAGAAGCAGATCAAATAGCAGAGACAGATCAAACATTGAATGCTTTAAATATCACGCAAAAGGTCACATTGCATCAAATTGTCCCACAGCTAGTAAGGAAAACTAATTGAGGCTGATCTTGAGCCCAAAAGTTCAGCCTGTGATAAAACAAAAGAAAAGGGGCAAGATATCATTATCTACAACAGTGCAACAAGAAGAACGTGTTTATATTCTAAAATTGTTATTCACGATTATTGTTCAAAAGCATTGATAGATTCAGGTTCGGCTGTAAGCATAATTTCAAATAAGTTCGCAAAGAAAATAGGAATGCTTAGCTGACCTTCAGCGTTCATTACTTTAACTGCAAGCAAAGGAAGTAATATAAGGTGTCCGTTAAAAATAAATTTATTTTGACCTAGATAAGAATCGTTTCCTATGATTTCTTGTGGCTTGACCTTGAAAGATGACCTGCCGTTTGTCCTAAAGATTTCCCTTGAAGACTTTTGATGAAAAAAGTTTTGAAATTGGTAAAGCTTGCATGTAATCCGGCAAACACACACACAATCTTACAGACAAGAAAGCAAGCAAACGATCACGCATTAGCTCACTTATTCTCCAAAATCCACAGAATCTGTAAACTACTGTTCATAGGCAAATAGAAGGCACATTCTTAAATGATTCAAAAACCACCCCTATGTTGAACCAGTAAAGTGATGCTAGGAAAATGGTGTTCTAATGGCCAGATCTCTTGTGTCATCTAAACAAATGACTATACCACGTATGTCACTTTATAAATTTAGAGCGAAGCAAAAATCGATCAAAATTCGACAAGAATCTAACTATAGGCAACATTCCAGTCTGTCTCTTCAGTAAGTGAACTTGACAATAAGGAAACAACAAGCGTCATGCCTGTGAGCTTCCTAGTCATTTACAATCTTTACTTCATGAAAGCTTCTGAAAACCTAACTAAAGAACAAATTAGAACAGTTAAGCTATGTTCTCTATGAATTTAAGGACATTTTACAGATGATTCATAGAATATTAAATACAAACTGATATTGTAGAACATCATATTGATGTAGGTGACTCAAAACCCATAGAAATACCACCAAGGCGTGTGCCATTGTCACAAAAACAAGTAATTGAAGATGAAGTACAATAGAAAATGTTAGACAAGAACATAATTGAACCAAGTTCAAGTGCATGGGCAGCACCTGTAGTACTTATAAAGAAACCAGACAATTCAATCCGCTTCTGTCTAGATTAGCAGAAAACTTAACTCTGTTACAGAAGAAAGATGTCTTATCTCTCTCCAAAAATCATATGATGCTCTGATCACCCAAACAAGAATCTCTCGGGTCTAAATAACACTTTAACCCTCTCGGGTATGCCAAATAAATATTGGACCTCTGACAGCAAACCTCTTTCTAAATAGGATCATATTTATGCTTGAAGTTGATCGCAATCTACGGTATATATAGATGGTATAAGAAAACAAGTTGGAAACAGTTATCTAGACAGAAATAATCATAGATTTACTGAACAAATCTTCAAAGATGTAAAGCATTTAAAGCAAAGAAATGCTCATTTTCAAAAAAAACAAATACTAATATAAGGGTCAGCTTGTGCAGAGGGCAAAGCGCATTGTCGTAGCCGCAGCTAAAGCGCAGGTACAGATTAGAATGAATATTAAGAATTGTCTCATGGCACCCAAATAATAAAATGAATTAAGTAGCTTTTAGGAGGCCTTTGTCATATTATAGGAATGTTAAGTTCCTGGTTTATTCTCAACTTTACTTTCGCACTCAATGAACGTGAGCTCAAAAGAGAGAAAGAAAATGTATGGACACAAAAGTGTCCAAGATAAGTTTTGACAATTAACAATAAATTACAAACCTCCAATCTCTAATTTTTTCCCAGAAGATGGATTGTTTATTAGATACTGAAAGGTTGTAATACAGGCATTGGCTGTGCTCTTGTCACAAATAAAAAACTGGGTGCAGGAAAAGTGATCTTTATGTCTAACAAATCTCTTAGCAAATCGCAAAAAAATACTGTAACAACCTTTATAGAACTTTTAGGCAAGTATTCACTTTTGTGAAACATTATTAGACACATATACTTTGGGCAGAAAGTTTTTAGTAAGAACTCGATTAACTTCCCCTGTTAGCTAAAAAAACTTCAAAGAACCTGGAAGGATATGTTAGCTCGCTGGTAGCTATACTGTGACAAACCTAAAGATTTTATGGTGCAATATCGTGGAAGTGTCTACAGCATTAATGCAATTATTTTCATCCAAGAATACCAGTCCGTAATAATATTCATGTCAAAAGAGTAAAATTGTCACTGACTGGTGGGAATAATATTAAAAACAAACGTCAAAAGACGATAAAAAATTGCATAAGACGTCTTGCTCTAGTCTGAGCAAACTAATTGCACAAGGTCACAACTACCAAAAGGAAGTATATTAAATGCACAATGGTAATTTAACATTCGACTTCTCAAACAGTTATATCCTATTTACCACATAAACAGACTTGCACCCTAGAATAACAATCAAACTTAATAATTTTACAATAAAAGTACAAACATTAAAAAAGGATATTGTTTAAAACAAAGTCAAACTCGAAAACAACCGACCATGTTTTAATCTCAATCTGATTGGTAAATGTCCAATATTGGACTCTTAGAATTCAAAATCAAGATTCAGATATCAGTGTCATAGCTAATTCTTAAGAAAAAATTTACTGGAAAAGAACAAAAGTAAATTGCTATAATAATCTTACAAATGTTTAGGACATTATGGGGAGGCTGGGGGTCTTTTGAGTAGTCTATTACACTCATTAACAGACAACCTTCGGCGAAAACAGACAACAAATCTTACGTTTTATTCTCTGAAAAAACTTGAGGTCGAAGTATTATTTCTCAACAATAACAAGTAGAATAGCGCCAATAAACCGGTAGTGAACAGAACTATTAGCTTCAATCCACAAAGAAATATTTATTGGGAGACTAACTTTCAATATATGTAAGCGCGCGGTAAATTCAATTAGGAAATTGAACTCCAGAAGAAAGCCCAGGTCAAATTCTGCGGCAGTCTCATTTACCAACAAGACATATCTTACCCCCACCTTTAAGACGTATTTCCCTTGAATTATTCTAGGACCTTTACCTCCCACTGTCTGACATGGCACTCTTTATGTAGTAGTAATAAGTGACTACTCTCCTAATTCCGAGCTTATGCTAAATCATAGACTGCACTCACCATGTAGCAGAAAAATAGTGACTGAGTTATCTGCAGATATGGAATTCTTCAATTGTCCACATCGTACAAAGGATCAAGTCCCTGGATTTGAGTCATTAATTTTTAGGAACATGTGTCGCATATCTAGGTAGCCTAAAAAAACAAGGACCAGTTCCGTATACAATCCTAGGTCTGATGGCTTACAAAGAAAGAAAACATACCGAACCATCCAATGATGTTAGCAATTTCGTGAAATTAAAACAGAACGATTGGGATGACCATCTTCACTTTTATTAGTATGGCTTACAGATCAAGTGTACACATAGATACAGCTAAATGTACGCCTAATTTACTTTATGTTTGGCCAGGAAAACAAAATCCTATTGACGTTATGTATGGGACCCTCCTAACCCCCTAAAAACATCCTTTGGGCCCCTCTCAGTAGTACAAAGGTTAAAAGGCATTCTATGTCCAAAAAAAATACCCCAAAAATTTCTGAGGCAACGAAAGAACCCTTTTGTAACCGCCAGAAACCCGGAAAATTAAATGCCCAAAGGTCTTAAAATGTCTTTTGGGCCCAAAAAGGGGATTCAGTAATGGAGATGGTATCCTCCAAAAAAGCCAATTCCTTGTTAGGGTTTTTGGGGTTTGGGTTTGGCCATTTAAATTTTAAAATATTGGGAAAAAATTTCCATAAAACAAACAATAGAACCAAGTCAAAAAAAAACTTATAAGTAATTTATCATCTCAAAGAAAGCTTTTGCCCCCTTCCAAAATAAGGGTAAACTCCCATCAAAAGGAAATTTTAAATTCATTATCCAAAAATTCCGATTTTTATTATAAAAAAAAGGGGGAAAGGGGTTTGGGGAAAATGAAATGGAAAAGATACCCACTTCTCCATATCGCCCCTGGTTGGGCGCAAAATAAACCCAAAGGGAATTTTTTTCCCTATTTAAAAAGGTTGTTTATTTAAAAATTTAAAATTGGGTTTGGGGTTTTGCTAAACAATACCCTTTTAAAGGGACTTGTTTTCCTTTATTATAAATGTATCAATTTTGTCACCATTTAAAATATCATACTTAAAATTAACATTTTATTGTAAAAGGGGGCAAACAAAAAACAAAAACATCATATAAATTTTTTAAAAAGGATTTAATAATTTTTTTTACTAAGACATTAAATTTTAAAAATTAAAAAATTAAAACCCCAAAACAATTTTGTTGCTTGGAAAAAAAAATTTAAATTTTCCCAAAAAGGTATACAAGTCTTTAATTTTAAACTTATCATGTAAAATATGAAATATTTTTACAAAGACTTAAATTTTGACTTTTTACCTTAAATTTTTAAAAAATACAATTAATTTAATTTAAAATTTAAATTTTAATTTTGTATAAGGGTTAATTAACTTTATATTTATTTTTAAATTTTTAAAATTTTTGGCAATGGAAAAAATTAAAAAAAAAATTTTGTAAATATACATGTAAATGGGTTGGTTTTTTAAAAAAAAAAAAAATAAAATGTTTTTGATAAGCAAAAAATTTTTAAAATTAAAAAAACTAAAATAAATGAAAAAAAGATATACTAAAAGACCCAGAAGTAAGGAAAAATTTTGGAAATTTTTAAATCCCAATTTTTTTTCTATCTGTATATAAAAAATTCAAATATTTGAAGCATTGGGGAAATTGTGGGGTTTTTCCCTTTTTTTTTTAGGAAAGGGGGGAAAAAGTGGGCCCGAATTTTGGGGAAATTTTTAAAAACAATTTTTAAATCTTTTATTCAAAAAAATTTTCTTCTAAAATTTTTTTTCTGTTTTCGGGGAAAGCATTTTAAAATTTACTTAAAAACATCGACTTTTCTAGTGAAGATTTTGGTTTTTTCTTAAATTTTTTGGTTTAATTCCCAAAATTAATGATTTTAAAGGGGTTTCGGGCCCCTTATGGTTTTTTCTTATTTAATTTTAAAAAATTTTTTTTAAGTAATTTTTTTAATTTGAAACCAAACCCTATTTCCTTTAATTTTTTAGCATAGATTTTTTGAAAAACACTTTTTGGGCAACTATATAAGAAAATTTTGAACCCCCTCAATTGGGTTTTTTCCTCAAGGAAGCCCAAAGGAGCCTTTTTAATATTTGGCCAACCCCCAAAGCCACCCAATTTTTTCCAATGTTTTGGGTTTTTTTTTGTTTGTTTTTATTTTTTTAAAAGAAAATTTTTTTTATTTTAAATTTTTTCAGGAGGGGTTTTTTCCCTTTTCTTTAAATAAGAAAAATTAAATAAATTAAAATTTTAAATTTTTCTTTTTATATTTAAAAAATGTAAATTTGCCAACGTAAGGGTTGGGAAATAGATTTTTTTAATGTTTTTAAACGATAAAAAGAAAAATGTAAAATTTTATAAAATCATCTAAATTGTGAATGATCTTTTTTTGATTGAAAAACCCTTAAAAGTTTAAAAGTTTTACCCGGGTTTTTCAAGGTTTGTAAACCCGCTAAAACTTTATTAAATTTTTACCAAATTTGATTTCAAATTTTTAAAATTTTATTACAAAGGGGGTTTTAAACAAGATAAAAATTTTTTGGAAAATGACAAATAAACATACAGTGGCAGTCATAAAATTTACCCCACATAGGCAAGAAACTTTTGGAGCCGTTTGGCTAGCCACTTTCTATTTTTGTTTTTATTTTTTTGAAACTTTTTTATTTTAACTTTAAAAATTTTCATCAAAATAGGGGAGGTGTCAAATCACCCCGGAAAAAATGATAAATTTGGGGGTAATTTTTATCTCAAAAATTTTTTTTCATTGATAGAAAAAAATGATGTATCATTTTTATATTTTTTTTCAAATTTCTGTTATCAATTATTTGGAAAAAACTGTAAACGACACTTTAAAACAGAATTGATAGATTTAACATAATTATATAATATCTAGAAATTAGGAAAATTCCCATTAGGGTGAAAAAACCTGCAGTCTGACCCTGGACCATATCTACCAACTGAAATATCCTGCCATGCTTTTTCACATATTTCTCTAGTCTGCAACTTGGCACAGCTTCTGAAACATATATATGATTGACTCCTCAGCTTCTGGACATGAAAGGTTATCTGTGCATGTACAGAGCAATGTGAATATAAATTCTAGGGATATCTGCATTCACTGCACAAATGTCCACAGGTTAGAAAAAAATTGCCAACCTTTGATCGGGACCTCGAACCAGGACTTGAACACATGTTTCCATGGTACCATAACCAATAGCCCTATCCATCTGCCTACACACCATTTTCTCTCCTATACACGGTGAACAATTCTGAACTATTGACATTTTATTACTGTTTTTACTTTAAAAAACTAATATAATCTTTAATATGATAAGATACAATATATGTGAAATATAAAATATAATGAAATAAATTACCAACTGAGCTGAATCATTATTTGCAACAGCAAAAACATATTTAAAATCCAAGGCTTTTAAAGATTGATTTAACATTAATAACATTTTTTATACATAATATTAACAAATTACACTATATCAGTGTGACGTCAACCTAGCGATGTATGTGGGATCACTTGTACCATATTTCTTTTAGCATCAATTCACACCTTACCTAGGCCCACTACACACAGGTTTGAATGTAAGTTGAATAATATACAGTTACATGACATGTTGTATAGATGTTGATTTTTGTTTATAAACACTGTGGCTTCTGAAGTTTGAAAAATAAAACAGGAATAAAGGGTGAAATCCTTAGAAATCAAATCATACATCTAGAAGAAACAACATAATTAAATTTAACACACAAAAATTATTATTAAAAATTTTCATTGTCAAATTTAACATGCATTGGTACAATAGCCAAAGACTATCATATAATAGGGACAGCTTTTCAGTGAGTAAGATGTACACGTAATCATGTACCTCAGGATATAAGACAGCTGCTTGTAAGGACTGAACTATAAGGAGTAATGATTAGCACAGATGCATATTCTGCAGGGAAATACATTTTGAGCGAAATATTACAAAATATACCTATTTCGTACCTAATCAACCTTCTGACCAAGCTTAAAATAATTTATGTGATGTACAATGTGATAATATATATATATGTCGTAATATAATTGTACTATGGAAATGTATATATAATAACATTCTTCATCTATATTTATATTACTATGAATATCATGTCATAAAATTGAGATTTTTCAATTTTCAAATCTGGAATAATAGGAAAAAATTATAAGTAGCCATTCATTAATCACACAGTGGTAATATATTATAATAATATAATATAAAATATATTTTTATAGTCATTATTTTTGTTTTCATAAATTTTTTAACTGTCAATACTGTATGAATGTTTGGATTGAATGTTTAAGGGTTTGGGGTTGTAAGGCAGGAACAGGGAGGTACATGTGCTAAAGTCATGGGCCACGCGACGTTCACCTGTGGTGATAATTAGGCTATTTTTGGATAAGAAACAACAAATATCGTGTTTGAGTTTAAGGTCACATATACAAGGCGCCCTCAAAAACAAAGTTACTTATTAAGTTTGGCCTTGCGTAGACTAAGAGGATTTACTAATTCCCAAATGTAAGGTGCTATGGCCGGTATTGAAAGATATAAATTAAACAGTACTCAAAGAATATTTAGGAGATTATAATTTTAAATTTTACAGTTCTTTCTATATTATGAATAAATAAAATCTTAACATAAGTTTCGCATTACATTATTTCTGAATCTGTAGTGTTTAATGGATCAAACCACCATTACTTTTATCCCTCTTCTGAAAACAGCTGGACTATTTTTCGACATTTATTAACATAAAAAGTGGTTATTTTCTTTAAACAACAAGACTGCTTACTGTAAAATGATTGTTTTCATTTCGTACCAATCTCTATATACATGTATATAATAATGAAATAAATGTGCCATAATTTCTGTTTTTAGGATTACTATGACAAAAAAACAGAAATTGTGTCTTCATCCAGTAGCTTCACAGGGTTGAGAGCATTGCAGCACATTACAGCTACAGCTACAAGTAGACCAACAGAATTGTGCCAAATAAACATTGCTGTTACTATATATCATGTATAAAATAACCATCTAGAAATAGTAACATGTACAGTGATACTCCTAAGGCAGAAAACATAGAAGAAATCAGTATTCAAAGTATCTGTGCTCTAGAAGAGCCTCAGTAAGTGGGAAGTAAATGATGAACAAAGACTGAAATGTATTACATGACATTACATGAAGATAAAATTAAGAATTGTTAACTTCTGATTTAATTTTATTTAAAGCATTAATATTCGGGATGGACGAAATTATGTACATCATTTACATACAGCAAAAATCAGAATACAAGTCAAATTCAATCAGAACCATAAATAAGCAGTCTTATAAGTCTTCACCATGAACAAAAAATGTATGATATATGAGTATAGGGGACTTTCAATATTGTACAGTATGCGACCATACCCTCAGTATATGATTATATACCAAGCATTCAACATATTGATTAAGATTTAGTTGTGTTGGATACATTTCTATGAATGCTTTTAATTAACTTCTAATAGAAAAGATATAATGTTAACTTCAGGTCAAGTTTACTTGCAGTTTCCCGAAATGTTAAGTTTTGTTGAAAAAGCGACAGCCTTATAGGTGACAAATATCATGGAACTAACATGTATGTATTGGTGACCTGCATGTATTTGACCTTATATCAAGAAGATGTAATATGCAGATAATTGGTTAAAATTATTTTATTACTGCGTATATGGAAATACATGTGCATGATGCGAATTTCAAACTTTTTAAACAGTTATTAATAATCAGATCTTAGTTATCCTATCAACACTTTCACAATCAATGGCTGTACATAGGTCTTAAAATTTCTTGGATTCAGTTTTCCATGTAAATTTAGATCTTTTCCTTTTACAATATTTGATAATTTTTGTGATAAATATTTATTAATTAGCGTTCTCCTGAAAAACTTGAATAATTACTGTGTGAAGATATTGTTTGTTAAAAGACAATAAGGATGTAAACAAGTTGAATGTTATGTTGACTCCATTTTCTCGCGCACATCAGGACCACCAGTATTTTGTGAATGATAGAAATTCCCCTTTATACAATTTTAATTTTTGGAGATATTTATACCAGAAATATCTATGATTACTATGCATCCCTAAATGATAAACTTAATTAGATTAACAATGAGTTATTATAATTTTTTTACAGTCTTACAATAAATGTAGATCTAGCAGGGGAAATTATAATAAATGGTAAATGATCTGCATTATGAACACTTGGGTGCACAAGTCTTGTTTCACATATAGCAAATTCATAGATAGAACAAGCGCACTAAATTCCTGCATGATATTTTGTTTAGGGAATATGGTCCTGCATCCTAAGTTAGAATTTAGTCTTTAATTCTACTTGTAAATGTCTGAACTAACAAGTTTTGCATTTAAACATGAAATTATTTCATGATATTTGTCAGTTCATGAACAACAAATACGACGTTGCAAGCCTTTCTTTTAAAATGGCTTTATAGACTGTTGAACTAACTTGTTTTGAATATCGTGCAAAATGAAAGCAAATTGATAAGCAAAATCTATTCATCACCCTATAGCGCTGTAGGAGTTTCTTAATGGACATGAGCTGGCTTTCATATTAATTAAAGTGAACCTTTTTTCATCATACATCAGCGAATGAAAACGTTAAATGTTAGAGTGATGACATCATTGTGGAGCCAGTTCAGTCTTCAATACCTGGCTGTATACTGCATGAAAGCACAATCACTCAGGATTCTTATGCAGTGTAAGCGTATTAATGAACTGGGCGAGAAGATATCAAAGTTTTAGCTAGGCATTAATGTCGGAAAAGGTTCAATGGCTCTGACAATTTAAAAGTCACATGCTTAAAACTTTTATGTGTTCCTAAGACTATGAAAGCAGCACTCTTCCAAGGTTCTACTGCTAATTTTTCATTAAAATTTTCACAACATGTATTAAAAAAGTTATAAAACTATTGTAAAGTGAACAAAGAAAGCATTTATTCAACACTTGCATAATGGCACTATAACCAATCTACGTAAATAACCCAAAAACAATGAAACTCAATTAAAATAGTCCTTATAAGTTCCGCTGAGGGAAAAATATTGGTATTAATACATGGAAACTCGAAAAGAATTCTTTTTACTTTTCTTAAAATTGCTTAAGCAGGTCATTTATATTTCAAATAATTGATTCATTCTGCAAGCATGAAGTTCAAAAACAGTATTGAACATTTTCTATTGATAAGCTCGTATAGCTTATTTACAATCATCAGCATAAAATAAAGCCAATTACCACTGTCTAAATGATAATGACTAAATATAACGACCAAAATTATTACCATACCTTTTCTGAAGTTTTAGGCTCAAAAACCAGACACTTCCCCAGTACTTTATTATGCAATGTCAAAATATTCTATATATATATATTAATTAGTCCTCCCTGTCACGAAAGTGAAATGATGAGATTTTTTTATGTATCGCTTACAATCGTACTTCGTCCGTAAACTAATTTACTTAAAACGACATATACTTCTCAAAAACCGCTTAAGCCAATAAATTCACCCAAACATTCACAAGAAAGTTCCTTGAATAGTTCAACATCAAAAAATTTATCAAATTTTTAATTTCCATGCGAAAACTCCGGTAGCTCATTAGGCAACTGAAAAAAACAAACTTAAAATATCTTCTTAAAAAACCCACGAAAGATGGTCGACGACTAAAATATTTGGCATGCAAACATCTGTCTAGCTCAGTGTTATACAGTTTGCTTCAAATAATGCCCTGCGGCGATCAAAAAATTGCCCGCCCTGAGGGACATTGATTCTTCTTAATTGTATTAATGGTAAAAATTAAAAAATCTTCTACTAAAAAACCCACAATAAGCAGAGTAGATAATGGTGTCACAAAAATTTTTCTTCAAATTAAAAGCCATGGTTTCAAAATGGCCCGCCACCAGGGGGATCATTGTTATTTCCCTGTATGATAAGTAAAAACTTAAAAAAATATTTATTTTAAACGTTAAGAGTTAAAGCTAGGATATTAGCATCGAAAACATCTTCTAAATGGGTATCTACCATTTGTTCAAATAAAGCCTGTGGTTTAAAATTGGCCCCCAGGGGCCTTTGAATTTCCTTATATTTGTGAAATAGTAAGAAACTTAAAAAACCTTCTTTAAGCACCCAACGAGCTAGAAGGTAATACTAAGCATGAAAAATACTCTTCTAGTGAAGTTGCTCTACCAAGATATGTTCAAAAAAATCCCTAGGACCAAATTGGCCCCGCCCAGAAGAGGGTCATTGTTTTTGCCTTAATGTGAAAAGATAAAAACTTAAAAAATAAGAAGCTAGAGCTTAGATATCTAATCTTGAAATATCTTCAAATGGTCCATACAAGGTCTTGATCAAATAAAAAGCCCCTGGGTAAAATGCGACCAACCACAATTGGAGGGCCTATATACAGGACCTAGTGAGACTCATACAGCGGCCAATTCATGACCTCTTCTGGTTTTTAATTTTTTTATCTTAGTGAATGATTTTTCATATGATCATATTAGAGAAATTATTAATTATTAATTTGCAGATACTTGCTGGATTAAGCTTAGAAATCCAAAACAGTTTAAAAGAAAAAGGAGGTTTTTGTTTATTACATGCGTACAATGAATAAGAAATGAACATATAAAATATATCCTTAAGTGTCTAAGTTACTTCTGTATAATATTATTGAAGAAATGCTTGGTACAGCATGACTATTGTGGTTTAAATAAAAACAAAGATTGCAAAGAAAATAATTGTTAAACTTATTACACACTGATTTACCCAAAATAAGATAAAAATACTTGTAGGCTCTTGCTATGATTAATGCATATTTAGTAAAATGTTTTGTACAATGTAACAAATGTGAATGGTAGTCATGATATTCACTGAACATAGTAACAATATGACCTGGGCTATCTGGACTCAGAAAGTTTAAGTATTAATCCACAGCTGCTGAAGGCAACAAAATTGTAACTTTTAAAACCTGAAATTAAAATGCATGCCTACGCAATAACTAGCTTTGTTATACCAACCACTAATTATATATAATATATATAATATATATATCAATATAAATATATAGTATATAGTATATAATAGTATATAATATATAATTATATAATATAATATATATATATAGTATAATATATTAGTTGTATGGATCAAGTTTGATAATTTGCTGTTATTCTAATTTTACCTATGACTGTAACTTTTAACTTTAATTGTTAAACTTCATAAGATAGAGATTATAGATTGTCAATTTCTATCCCTGTAGATTGTGAGTCACCTTACAGACCAACTTATGTACTCTTTTTTTGTTATGTTTAATTGATCCAAACTTTGATACATTATATTTAGGACTGTGGTTATTACATGTATTAAATCAATAAGGAAATATTGACATAGATTTGTTAATTTCATATTACACAATTGATTTTGAAAAATCAAGACTTAGAGAGTATGAAATAAATTCATTGAATGATCTACGGTGCAGTTATATTTTATAGCTATAACTTTTTGAAGAAAAAATGGGGCTATCACTTTACACCATGGAATATCTTCGATCAGTATGTAACATCTTAAAGTTTTTCGTTTGCAACTATATCGGACTATGCACTTCACCATTTGGTTTTGAAATCCGCCATATCATTTCATGTGTAAAAGACTTTGCACACAATTTTGGAATCATAAAAATGGTCACTTTCCACGGCCAGTAACTGTAGGCAACCTGGATTTTGACAGAAAGTATGACCTCGTAAACTTCTGATTTTAATACATGGTATAAAGTTTTGCTGCAACAATTATAATCTTGAAACTTAATTTGTATAGTTTTGTTTAGGGTTTTTACGTCACATTCGACACTAGATATTAGGATCATATCGCAGACGTTCCAGCTTTACTTGGATGAGCAGAGAAGACCTACTGGGCCTTAACGTGCATTATTTCAGGCACGCAAACGACGGCACCTGAGTAGAAACCACCGAGCCGTTTCCGTAAAGCTAGCTGGATAGCTTCCTCACATGAAAGAATCCAATAGCCCTGTCAGGCATTCTCAACTCACAGCAGGACTGAAGTGACAAAGATGACGTAATGAATCAACGACCTTAACCAAACTCGGCAACGGCCCCCCCGAAATTAATATGATAGATATACCATTGGAGGTACCACTGTCAAAGGACTACATCATACTGTGAATTTAAATGAGAATCATGCGCCTCATGCGAACATTAAAAAAACTGCAAAGACATTAGTCATATGTATATAAAATGAAATATTCCTTAGGTTATCAAAACTTATCATCAAGTCATGAGAACAACTTGTTCTATTGGACCAGCCCTTGTGATATTCAATGGGACAAACTTAGTGCGTTGCACTGTGGTAGTCTCCGAATTACGCTACAATATTTAATTAAGATAGAATATACTTGAATGTTCAAAATGAGTAACCAATGCAGTTTTACTATTGACCTGTTTAAACAAATAAGTTTGTGTTAGCAGATTATGACACATATACTGTATGTAAATAGTATGTTCATTTTGGCACTATACATGAATAATCATGACTGATACAAAAACCTGACCCAATTCTCTTAGGAACACTAGAAGAATGAATAAGTACGTCAAATATGGATTCTTGGATTTTTCTTAAATGACCATCATAAAGCTAGATATACTGACAATTGTAGCAAATGTGCGTTCTAATAAATGATCAAGTCAATTAATATTTTTATTACATTTGTGCATAGTGTACACCTGGATGTTACATGTTGCAACAGCAGTGTGATAACTTCTTCCTTTATTCAACCATGTTATATAACAAATTTAATATAAGAATGGCTCTTCGAGGATGGTTCGAGTTAATTGATCGAAATGCTTACTGGTATCTGAGAAAAAAGAAAACATTCTAACGGCCTGACGTGGACTTTAATTCTTGCAGCCAGAATGTGCGGAACCCATTATTGCGTATTAGAGCACCGTTTACGTAGACTTCATTTACAATTGACTATCCGTTAAATAATATATTCATCGCGAATTTACCATTTTTGCGTCATTATAATAGAAACGTTTAAAACAAACAATTTAAAGTAAAAGTACAAATGAACAACGCATTGATTTACATTACGGTGCGTCAAATTCCAGGTATGTTACAAAGTCGTGTTACAAGTAAGCTAGTCCACTGATTGGTGGAGTAGATACACGGATTTTTCCTGTCTAAAAATAGATAATATCGCGTTCTGAACCTACAATATTTAGCAAGAGGTAAGAAGTGGGCGAATAGTGGAACATTCGATCCGATGCGCAGGAGAGTTACCCTTACAATAAGGCTAAAGTATATGCCATAATGCAGTTTTAGAATATCCAAATATTCATTTTATTTTTGATGGGTCTGATATTTTACTTAGCATGCATATACCCCTTGCCTTTCAGATTTTATAATATTTTTTTTATATTTTGTGTCACTCCTAAGAGTGGTTTGATATAGCACATTAGACAATTGGACTACCTTCAAGTAAAAGCAAGGACTTTGAGTTAAAGGGACTTGATATTACAATAAAAAAAAACTATATCATAATTTTACGCTAATATATGCGCCCTTTACATGATTTCATGATTTTTCATGTTTGCGGTATCAGTCAATTGAAATTATTGTCAAGCCCACTAAGAGTTAAAAAAGTATTCAGCGTACTTAAATGTAATTTTCCTAATCAACTCCGTGTGGCAAATTTTACATTTGGAATGATTGTCTAATTTTTTCCCAGTATCCACAATCTGCATTCGCAAAATAATAAAACATTTAAGATATCTCTATTTCTAATTTTCAGTACTAAAAAGCCATTTTTGTGTCAGCCTTGAAAAGCAGTGTCGTTGCCGTCTGTCCCATTTAGGCTGTTCAATAAACTCACTATCAGACGGATTAACTACAAAAACTTGGATATACATGCTTCTTTCAATGACCTTAAGTGCAGTGCACAATATCGTCATTCTCCACTCACTATTTTTATTAGTTTATTGCCTTCGTTAATAATTCATACTTTATTTCTACTTCAAATATTAAACATGAGCTTGAAACTTAAAAGATTTATAGATCTCATTGGCAGTGAAATAAAAACCGGTACTCTGTATTTCATGATTTTTAAGCATAACTTGATCACTATAAGTTTGATTAACTCTAAATTTGGTACGGAAGCTTTTTTATTACCCGAAGGGCAGTGGGCTAGAGTCCTCCATTTGATCTGTCAGTTTAAATATTTCCAGTGTATTTTTATTTTTGATAATATAACAATTTTGTTAATCCTGACGTAAGCAATTGTTAATATCAGTACGAATGCCACAAAAATAAGGTACATGAAGATTGCAATCAGTGTTTTAAAAAAACATGTACTTTCAGATTAAAATGCCCCTGACAGCTATACTGATTGACAAAGGGCCACATTATTACGAACTTGACCAGAGTTCAAGTTGTAAATTATGAATTACATCGTTTAGATATAAATGAATTGTGGTTGTATTTATAATACTTCCTACTTATGGATAAATTATAAATATTCCAACATCATTAAACTTGGAAATGAACATGTAATAACGTTTATTCCAGTCAACTTCATCGACTTGGATGGCAATGGAATGAATTGGATGATTGATTGATATAATTGTCTATATGTTGCAAATACTCTGCTGACTTGAGGAGTGTCCCATTTGCTCGACCTAATAGATGTCATTGGAGTCACATAAGATTTCTTATCGATGTTGTTAGACAAGAAAGCAGATGATTAAAGGCTTTTGAGCAATAAGTTTAAGAATTCTTCTTCCATAAAAAGTGATAATGGTAATTATTGTGGTGACGGCGAACATTGATTTCAGGCATTAACATCTCTTTATATATTAATAAGGGCATTAATATATTTAGTTATTCTGAATAAGGAAATATACTGACTTACATTGGTTCCCCAGTTCAAAATCTGAGGCAAGGATCTCTTTATGAAAACTGGGTAAGAATCAAACTCAAAACAAGGATAGTAACTTGATATATGTTCATATTTTTTACTCATCCACAAGCTCTTTGTTGTATCTGATACCAGTTATATTATTATTATTTTTTCATTATCACGTTAAAATCACCAATTGAATATTGTTTCATTGTGTTTGTTTTCATAATACATTTAAGGTCATTTGAGGTTTTTTTGTTGGTTTTTTTAATGCGTTTATTTAAGGTCGCCGCCGGAAAGCCCATATGGGCGACGGGCCATCCTAGAGCGTCCCGCCGAGATTTTTTTCGTCGATTTTTTTCCAGCTTCATTGGTGGAGGAAGATCCCAGGTGCCCCTTCGGGCATTATTTAAGGCACGAGCGGGCACCCGGGTAGAACCACCGACCTTCCGTTAGCCAGCTGGATGGCTTCCCCACATGAAAGATTTCGACCCGAGTGAGGATCGAACCTACAGCGGTGAGGGACCTGTGATCTCAAGTCAACGACCTTAACCACTCGGGCACGGAGGCCCCCAAATTGGAGGGCTACTTTGACAGTCTTTTTATTCAAATGAATAAGGAAAACCCCGTACCCTTCATAGTGTACGTTATCAATTCATGATGACTGCAAAGGAACAGATAGAATTATCTGACAGTCAGTGGGAAGGGAGTTTCAGGGTCAATTTTATAGTGGAAGAAGGATTTGAATCTACGCAGAGTTTGTCACATTTCTGTTTGACTTTTCTGACTTTCTGGAAAATGGGTCATTTCGATACAGAAAAACTCTGGAAAAAGCATAACCTCTTACAAATTAAGGCAACTCCTGTTGCCATGATACATGGGCACCCAGGGCCATAATGCTTCAATGAATCAGTGACCAACTTCATAACAAAGTGCATGGAGCTTAAAAATGATGAAGAACCATATGTCGAGAGAGAATGACATAAAAGTCAGCAATTCATTTTCTGTAACACTCACTAATTGAACATTACTGCGTGTATTTGAAATTAGACTATTTTATGTAGTAAACCTCCATAGATGTAAATTTGCATAAGCTGTACCAGCGTCCCTAAAATTCCTACAAAAGTACTAAGTTTTCTTCAGCTTTTGGACTACAAATTCCATTAACAAATGGAAAGGAATTCCTCAAAATGACCCTTTTTTCACTAAATTCTATTGTTTTTATTCTTTTGTTATAATACCTATCCCCGATACAACCATTTTTTGAATTCACAAACCTAAATGTTGAAACAAAGCTTGAATTGTCATGTTGACTTAATTGCATACAAGTCACGCGTTATATAATATACAATTCAAACTCCTGCAGAAAATGCCATACTTATTGTCAGATGTTATCAGAAAAACAATAAGAAACTGTTTTTTTAAAATTGTCAAACTTTGACTACATCAAAATAGTCACTTAAATGTTTAAAAAAGAGAAAGCAAGTTAATTTTTTATTGGCTACAGAGTTTTACCATTTACCGTTGTCTTGGATGTATTTAAAACAACTATTTACTATTTATATGTTGTACCATTAAATATTCATCAGACTTTATTTAGGGGTCCTGATTAATAAAATGTTAATTTGTAATAAAGTTATTTTCAGGCAATGACTCTAGAATAGATCTTTTGTAAGTTATACCAGCTAACAGATCTAGACAAGTTTCCATATTTGGTAATATGATAAAGTGGGGGAAGTAAGCTGGCCGTAATGATTTTATGCTTTTACCATTTTGAATCCCAATGAGACTACTAAGAAGTGACACCTTCAGCTGCCATTTTATAAATTTTAGTCATGCCAATGTAATGTACTATACCTATGTTATAACATTTAGTTAAATTTATTTTTTGAATCAGGAAAAAACTGTTGAAAAGCGTTGTATAGGCTGATACTGTTGTAAAATTTTCTACAATTTTTTGTAGCCCTGTTTTATCTTGAAAAATTCGTCAGTGGTGTTTACCCTGCTGTCTGAATTTAGGTTCAAATATTCCTGGGAATGACCTGATTGTGTCTTTTTGTTTTTATTGTTTTTCTTAGAAAGATCAAGACTTGTTGACAATCTACCAACCTTAAAATAAATAATGTTGATAAATGCATTTATAGCTATAATAAATTTAAAACATAATTTCCCCTTCCATTCATTATTGGCTAATAACAGTTTAACTTATTGAATGTTGGTTGTTCCGGGACACTTCTAACTTTAAAAAAAAATTCATTCTAGTTATTTTTAATGTAGTTTTCAGCTCTTATTATTCAGCGTAGGCAGTTAAAAGGCAGTTGACCAGTGAATCCATTTATTCACTGTTGACTAAAGAACACTGAACCAGAGCATTATTTGTTAGTTACTTTTGTGTCAAATATGCAAAGTTAAGTCCATATCATGCTCTTTTGGGGTCATAATTTAGTAATAAAATTCAAAATTTTAGCCCTAAATTTATTTTACTTACTATAAAATTCCTAATTTTAGCACTAAAAATTTCTTAAATATTGCCCTAATATTTGCCCTAATTTTTTGTCAAAAAGTGCTTTAATTGATTCCTGAATAGAATTTACCTATTGTTTGGAAGATACTGAAACAGCCCCCATTTGAACCAATGAAACTAGGAAAGTTATTTTAACGTGGAAGACAGCATTGCTGATTGCTATAACTTTTAAAAGATGCAGTGAACTTCAAGGAGAAGGATCTGCCAAAACTCAGAAAAAAATGTCACTTTTCATAGACATGGGCTTTCTTAGCAAGGTAGACAGGATCATCAAAGACTATTCTAAATCCATTTTTAGGACAATATATTGTAAGAACCTAAGAGAGATTTGTATATTTGAAACATACAGATTATTTACGTAAGGAAACAAATAAATTGTAATTATTTTGAGTCTATTCTGGACGTTGGTGTATATCAATTTGATAAAAGTTTCATGATTTTAACATGTATACATATTCATTTAGATAATGAGTACATAGGGGCAGATGAATTAGACAATTATTTGATAAAACAATATAGAGAACTATAGAATGTAAATTTACATTTTTAGAATTAACTGTTAAAAATTAGAGATTTTTTATAGTCATTGTTGAATGCATAATTCTTAACAATGGTTGGGTGTCTTCTGGGTGCCTTGCTTGGGTTTGTCAGGTGGCTGCGTCTTGTGAACGTTGCCTTTACCTTGTTGACCTTTATTCTTTTTATGAGCGTCATTCCGACCATAGTCTAGTTCCGACTGGGTGTGGTTAATTTACTAGCTGAGGAAATATGCAATATAATTATAGAAACACAAAAACCAATAATGTTGGCACGACCGTCCGTTTATCCGTCCGTAACAATGTCATGTCTACTCCATAACTTAAAAGCCGCTGAAATTTCTTTTAAATAACTAAACCATTGTAAGACAATGTTCAGAACGCAATAATTGGTTTTTACCTTTAAGGTCAAGGTCACACTTAAGGCAAAAGTGATCAGACCTAATTTTCCTGTCAGCTCAATAACTTTTAAACCGCTGAAAGTTTGTTTTAAATAACTTGGCACAAGTGATTACAATTATAAAACGATGTGCAGAGTAAAATAATAATGCCACACTTAAATTTCAAGTGTTAAAAATTTGGCATTTCGTTTCCGCTTTCTAACTTTTAAACCGCTAAAAATAAAACACTTTGGAACAAGTGATCGACGTTATAAGACGATGTGCTGAGCGCAATATTTGGGTTGCTACCCCCAAAGCCAAGGTCACACATAAAGGTCAAGTGATAAAATGACTACATTTCGTGACCGCCCTACACTTTTTAAACCGTTGAAACATATAAAAAAATAACTTGGCACAAGTGATAACCATCATGAGACGATGTGCAGAGCACATTATTTGGTTGCTGGAGAGGAGTTTTCGGTGTCTTCTGGGCGCCCTACTTGGGTGTGTCGGGAGGCTACGTCCTATGAACCATGCTGATCTTAATTCTTGTTTTTTTAACTGTCCTTCAGACTGCACTAGTTTGAACTATTTGGCATTGTCTAGTTGGGTGGTTCCAATAATCTTACTTGAATAATGTTGAATCCCCTCTTTTCATTTCTGATTTCTAAAAAGTAATACCTTGTTCAACTTTTTCTGAGGACCACCGACAAGTACAAAGTGTTCCTCATGGAAGCATACTTTCTGTTACACTTTTTGGCCTTAAAATAAACAATATTGCTAGAGCTCTTACACCAAGCATAGATTGTTCCTTATATTTAGACGATTTTCTTATCTGCTATCGATCGAAAATTACGAGAACAATTGAAAGACAACTTCAACAAAATTTAGATAAATTCAAAAGTGTGCAATAGAAAATGGTTTTAAATTTTCAAAGTCAAAAACTCAATGTGTTCATTTTGGTCGTTGCAGAAACACCACAATGACCCTGAACTTTACATATCTGGTTCTAAAATTCCAGTAGTTGATGAACCTAAGTTTTTAGGAATTATATTTGATAAAAATCTTTCTTTTATACAACATACTAAACATTTGAAAATTAAATGCCTAAAAGCTTTAAATTTATTTAAGGTTTTATCAAGTACAAATTTGGGATCAAATTCTTCCACATTACTGAAATTATACAGAGTCTTTTCCGACGGAAATTAGATTATGGTTCTGTAGTATATTGGTTTGCAAGAAAATCATATCTTTAAATGCTAGATACCATACATTACCAGGGATAACGTTTAGCTTAAGGTGCTTTTTCTTACTCACCTTTACAAAGTCTATATGCGGAAACTAGGCAACCATCGCTTCAACTTCGTCGAAAAAAGCTACCACATCAATATGCAACTAGAATTTTATCTAATAGCAAAATCCAGCTACAGATATTATTATACTGAAAAAATTGTTAACAAACCAAAGGAAGTTAAACCATTAGACCTTCGTTTAAAAGATAATTTAGATAAACTTAAAATTAATCCAGACAGTATTCTTCAAAATGACGATGAAGATATTCCACCTTGGACTTTTAATTACCAGGAAATAAATATTAACAAAGTCATCAAATTCACCTGAACATTTCAAAGAGAAAATAAAGTGAAATAAGAATTCCTAAAGAAAGCCCAACGCGGCAAAATTGAAAATATTGCAGGCTCGGTGTGATTGAGACTGTTCATGGACGGTACTGTCAAGTGCAAAATACTGTCACGCCGCCTAGCACCGGCTTAAGCAGAATTCAACATTTAACATGAACAAGTAAAATTTAGAGTTTTGAAACATCCGTAGATGTGTTCATATGGCAGTTATCATAGAAACCTTCAATGTGACACAGTAGTGTCATTCCATAAAAAGCGGCATATGGTCCCCAAGTAATAAAAAGCGTGTGCCCTTAACGAGATAACAATGGGCATGTTTTGTGATGTCTGTCTTGTTGGATTATCGTTGACGGTAGGTATTTTCTCAATTCCCCCCTCACCCATTTTTAACCCCCTCCCCACCTTTTTCATCCTTATACAGCCCTTATATCTTTTAATTCTTTTATGGGCCCGTTTAAGTTGATATTATTTCACATTACATGTCCCACTCCTTTCACCCTTGTGTCCACTCCGGGTTTTTGTTTGGTGCCTTCTGGGTGTCATGCTTGGGTATGTCGGTGGCCCGTCCTATGAACGTTGCCTTTGCCTTGTTGATCTTTATTCTTGTTTTTGTTTATTGTTACCTGCTTGTGATTTTAGACCGGCTGTTAATAAACTCGAGTCATCTGAATGGAAAGCAAATTGGGACAATACCGTTTTTAATAAACTTCAGGATATAAAGACATCTCTTGATGTGTCACCATCTCTATCTCTGTCACACCGCCATGATCAAACAGTTTTTCTTCGATGCCGAATTGGACACACTAAAATTACCCACTCTTATCTCCTCACAAATGACAATGCTCCTTTCTGTGTAGCTTGTAATGAAAATTTTACTGTCAAGCATTTTCTTTTTGAATGTCATAATTTTTCACAAGCCCGTAATAGATTCTATTGTGTAAATCACTCAAAGAACTCTATAATACAATTACATCAAAAAACATCATTGATTATTTGAAAGAGATAAAGAGATAAGCTTGTATTCTAGGATCTAATTGGCTCATTTTAATGTCATTTACAAAGTTTAACATAACTTTTAAGCCTATTATAGCATTCGGCAATTATGTGTAGACGTGCCGTACAAATCCAAACAAACTAACTGAATCACCTCTAGGATATGTTGCTTGCTTTTTAACTTTGTCTTTTGACGTCTCATCTGTGATATTCAGGCTTCATAAACTCATGATCCCCTTTCAAAACTCAATTTTATTTAGTTCAGCCCATTGTTATCACTTTAAGGGCACACGCTTTTTATTACTTGGGGACCATATGCCGCTTTTTATGGAATGACACTACTGTGTCACATTGAAGGTTCTATGATAACCGCCGTATGAACACATCTGCGGATGTTTCAAATTTCAAAATTTTACCATTTCGTGTGTAAATGTCTAATTTTGCTTAAGCCGGTGCTAGGGGGCCATGGATCGTAGTTTGCACTTACCAGCACCGTTCATGAAAAGGCAAAATCAAAAAGAGCCTGCAACATTTTCAATTTCGCCTTGTTGGGAATTCTTATTTCTCTCTATTCCATACAAACTGTTCCACCACTATGAGCGCTTAAACCATGTCTCAAGGTCAGAGGTCAAATATATTAATTTGCCTGATAAAAATTTTTCTCCCTTATTTATTTCTCACCGTTCAAACCTTGTAAGTCGGCAAATTCAATAATACTATGTAATACTATGTTTCACGTCCTTTAAGTTGGGGACCATACAGAGTTTTTCATGAAATGGCATATCAAGTTTCATGGTAATGCATTTATTATATAAATAACAGATGTATCCCTGCTATATGTTTTTTAACTTTGGACCGCCTGGGCTCCTTGCCACTGGTTCTTCTTACTGGGTCTTATGGGGGTTACGTTCATTGAACGCCGCCTTTCCTTGTTGATCTTTCATTTCATCACTTCGATGTCTTTGAAATTATTTTAATTTCGCCCCTTTGTCAAAATTGTATTTGTGATTTCAAGATCTAAATATAATGAATTTTGTTTTATTTGTTGTTATTATTAAATCTTCATTTGGCGGAGATTCATTTTATTTACACCGTCTTCCACCTGGGCTCCTTGCCATTGGTTCTTGTTGCTGGGTCATATGGGGGTTGCGTTCATTGAACGCCGCCTTTCCTTGTTGATCTTGTTTTTCATATTTTATTGTTTATAGGAACATGGTTGGGCTAAGAGTGAGGTTTGGTGCATCATTATCCGGTTTAAAATCTTCAGCAGTAATTATGATAATGATCGTTACAAGACAGCGCCCCTCTATAATCTTTATAATATAATAATGTATGCCTGTGGTTTCATACTGTTTTTGTAACACTTTAGTTTGTGTCCCTACTGTAAATATCTTCCCTTTTGTCCCTAGTTTTACTTTTTATAATTTTGCCCCCGCTTCTCCCTGTCCATATTCCCTTCCCCTTTGCCCTTTTACTTTGTGGGCTTATTAATCAATCAGTTATTTTATTCCATTGTCGTTTACTATTATTGCTTTTATTTGTCATTTTAGTGATAAGCGTGTCCGTGTTCTTCCTTGCACCCTGTCCTGTATTTGTTTGGGGTCCTCTTTGGTTCTTCGCTACTGATTTTTGTATCTGGGTCATGTGGGGGCTCCGTTCATTGTACACCGCCTTTCCTTGTTGATCAGGTTTATCATATTTCATTTGTCACAGTAGTATTGTCTTGAAACCAATAGCGTTATTTAATTTTTATCCAACTAGCTTACGGAACGTCGGTTGTTCCCGTTCGTGCCTGAAATAATGCACGGAAGGGCAACTGAGGTCTTCCTCCACCAGTAAAGCTGGAACGTCGCCAAATGACCTATACTGTGTCGGTGTGACATAAAACCCATACAAACAAACAAACACTGTTGTCTGCATAGAGAGAAATGATAATTTTATCAAAGTCCGTTATGCTATGCATGGCATTTTAAATTCGGATAAAGAGAAATAGTTGTTTAGCTGTAATTTTCTACTTGTTTCACGCTACGAAACAAGTTTTGAAAAATCAAACAAAGTTTATGTAAATCTTTTTTTTTAATTTTTAATACTAACACAATACATCATGTTTTAACCATTAATTTGACTCTGTACCCTGAAATGATAAAAATAGCGGATATTAATACTTAAAAATGCAACAAATAGTTCCTTATAATCACACTTATCATAGTCAACAAGCAATTCTTATGACGTTATACAATATGATATGATGCATGTATAAAAGATTCTTTAAACATAGACATGTTTTAAATGTTGATAATTTGCGTTCATTGAACGCTGTCTTTCCTTGTTGATTTTGTTTATCGTACTTTTAATATAAACGAAGATGGATCCAGACAAAATGTGAAAGAGTCATGACAACTTTTTTTACCAATGACAAGCTGGACCGCACAGGCTTCCTCCGATCAAGCTGGCCCCTGGGACTAAAGCATTCAGTGCAGTTGGGCAGGCGGCTTCACAGGCAGCTTCTGAGGTGTCTGATCCGAGCAAACTGATAATCTTTTGCCCAAGGTCATGAACTAAAAACAATTGTCGTATTTTATAAACCTTTACTTACACAGAAAAGAGTCAGACAATCACCTATTGATGTTTATTGTTGATCATTTTCCTTTAAACATTCTCTTATCAAGTTTGTTTTTAGACAAAAGTATGTAGCTTTTAAATCAAAAGTCGAGTATTGGGCTCGAATTAACCATTCCTATATAAAAAATTTAATAATTTTCTTCTTAATCTTTTATTGAATGCATAAGCGTAAAACATATTGTAAGCGTTATATATAGGATATTTTGGTAAGAAGTGGTAAATAAAAAGGTATCATTTAACTTAATTTACGATTGAATCGGCAATATTTGTTTAATTCAATATATAAGCTAGTGGATCAAATGAACGTTTACCTGATGGCAATTGAATGTGTCCGAAGATAAATCGTTTTTCGTCAACATTGACAGGAACGCTCAAAGCCAAAGGCAAAACTACCAGGAGACAAAGGGCAAATTTCATGATGTCTTGCTAAAACAAAAAGAATTCATATAAAAATTAAAACATTATAATATAAGATAAAAAGCAAAATAAAAATGAAAACGATCTACACTATACGGGAGGACGAGTAAATTTAATGGTTAAACATAATCAATTGTACCTAATATTCAAAATTGTACGTGTTGTTTGAAGTGTCGCATAATTTATCCAACAAAACTATTGTCGGTGTAACAATTGTGTTTATTTATGTACGTTCATACAAAAAAAAACTTTGCATAAAATATATAATAGAACTTTACACTTATAAATTATATATTCTTTGTTTAAAAATATTATGTATATCATTGCTTAAAAATAATATAAATATTTAATGAAATATAGCATCAATTCATTGTCTGTGAAGGTTCAGATTGTTAAACTCTTGAAGTCGTGCTTACCTTGAATGTTGTAATATTCCCAAATAAATCTTTACATCCCAATTATAATAAAAATGTTCACAACACTGAATTCAATTTATTTATTCATTTAATCTAAATTACTTTATACGGTAATCTTATTTATTTAATCCATCTATATGACTATAAATAGTACTTTGTAATTTTTATGCAATTAATGATTGTGGTCGTAGTAGAGTAAACAATTCTAACAAATTCGTTTTAATGGTATAAAGAGCTAATCCAGATAAATTATTTATACACATTAAAAATTATTTATAAATAAGCTTCTCTTCACTGAACTAATAATTCTATTCAAAAGAATCAATCATTCTTGTGTTGTTAACTGTTTCACTAAAATATACCAGACCTTCCAGTTTTCATCATATTTATAATATTATCTTCAGTAATGTAACTATCCACTTCTAAGATACCTTCCCATAAAAATATTAAATCAAGACATACCTTTGTAGATTGTCGGTCAAAAGAAACAATACTTGCTACTGATTGTGTCGTTCTTTTATACTATCCATTCAGACAGCGCATGACAAAACTGACCAAACTGACCAATTATTACATAAAATCTGCTGATAAATGTTAACCTCTTTAGTTACTTTCATAAGTTAATAGGTAACAATTTGAATAACGACTGACAGGGTCACAGGAATAAACAAAATATGTATTTATTGATTTATTTTCTAAGGGGGGGGGGGCTTTAGCTCAAAGGTGAGTTTTGTCATCAAAATGTGTTTGCCGTCAGTCCCGAGCTTAGAAAGTTTGAGTGTAGCATCATGCCATAAAACTACAAAAGATTTTGAAGTCAAATGCCTTGCTAAAATCTATAAAGGCTACAAACATTTTGTGTTATTGTTAAGCATATGAGTAATAAATCCATGTAGAATGAAAGTATTATCAATCGTTCCCATATTTTTTCAGAAACCTACCTGTGCTTCAATGTGAACATTATAGTTTTCGGCCCAAAATTTTAATCGGTAATTCAAAAGTAATTAGCTAGTCTATAATAGTACTTCACAAAGTTATTGGTCTGTAATTTCCAGGTTCCATCGTGCATATCCAGGAAAGCAAGAGTGTGCAAATAACTTAAAAGTACACCGAATCTGTGCAACGCTATTGCCAATACGAATAACACAGTAAGTAAACGAACAAAAATATTTTATTCTAAATTGAATTTAAAGAAATGAATGATCACATACGGCTGCTACGACATTATACTTTAACCACCGTTACATTTTTTATTTTTTTTTAGGAATATGTTTACTCCTTAAGATCAATCGTAAGGAAGACAACCTGATAACCTTTTTTAATGTGACTTTTGTGTTTTATCTATAACACCTTTAAAACATTCCTTTTTTCAAATTCTGTATACCTAAGACATTTATCAAACTAATAGTGTCGTATAAGAAGAATACAAGGAATATGGTATGTTAAGATTTAGCTACTTTAAATGAGATAACCGCCGTTGCTTTAGTGCTTCATTCACGAACGCGGCTTTACCTCGTACAAATGATCTCAATTACGTTTTACCTGCTAAATTAAGTGTAATATGACACAAGTAGATTGGAAAATGTCTCAGGTACACCGAATATTAAAAAAAAATAAAGTAATATGTATGTTATTGTATTTAAAGATATCAACGAAACCAAAAATCTCCATCAATACGTTAGTTAGGTCGTCATTTTCACGAATGATCTTGTAAAATAAACATTTACATAGAAATATTTTTGATGAGGTATATTTTATGTATAATGTCTCAGCAACCGTATGCGTTTATTGATTTCTTCCAATTTGGTGTACAATAAAAAGTATTGGTCCATTTACTTGTCGCGGTGCTCGTTTTTGCCACGTACTTGCACGATTCATTGTTACTTTTGCACAATGCCTGCGTTATTTGCACATTCCTGCGTTAATGGATATACACGGTAGGTTTGACTGTATCACTTTTTTGTGTGTAGGGATGATGTATTCTTCAGTCAACTTTTTGGGGAAATAACCGAGATCAAAAAAAGTGTTGATTTGTTTTTAGAAAAAATAGGAAAATCTATTTAAACGAAAATCGTTTAAAGCTGATGTTGGAAATGTCGCTTTTCCTAATTTTAACTTTTTAATATTTTAAAACCTTAGCAGAAGAAATTTAAATATAGTTCATCAGTGGTTAAAAGCTAGGTAACACAGCCCAGGTACTGTTAAGGTCTAAATATCCTGGGAAATACTCAGAAAGGATGTTTTCTTTTCTATATTTTAATATGGATTATCTGGGGTTTAAAACTAGGCCACGCAACCTAAATTATACAAGATTGCATTTGAGAAAAATGCTATGCCACCGCATGGTTCAAATTTCATAGCTGTACACCAAAGGACAAGAAAGTAGGTCACATCATCAAAATCTAGGTCACCTGATATCAAAGTTCAATTTTACAACTAAAACTGTGCACATGGTCAAAATGTCATTGCTGTACATTAAAGGACAAGAAAGTAGGTCACTGTCCCCTTGGGCAAGGCATAATTTTGACCCAAGGGTTTAATTTAAAACAATTTTGATACAGGTCCACCAAACAACATTTCAAGTCAAATATCTAAGCTATAGCTTTCTCCCATTCAGAAAACATTTGTTTTATTTTCTGTTTTTACTATGTGTACATAATGAGAATCACTGCCCCCAGACAGGGCCAATTTTGACACCAGGGGAAAATTTTGAACAACTTTGGTAGAGGACCTATAAATAATATTATATATCATACATCAAAGCTCTATGCCTTGTACCTTCAGACAAAAATATTTTTTATTTTTTCACTATTATGTACATAATGAAAATCAATGACCCCCGGGGCGGAACCAATATTGACCCCAGGGCTATAATTGGAACAATCTTGCCAGAGGTTCACTACACAATGTTTCATGCAAAATATCTTAACTCTAGCCTTTGTAAATTTAGAGAAGATGATTTTTTAAGTTTGTACTATATACATATACGGAAAACCTATGGCCACCAGGGGGCGGGGCTAATTTTGACACAAGAGGCAAACTTTGAATAACTTTTGTAGAGTACCTTCAGATGATATAATTTAACAAATATTAAAGCTCTTAGCCTTGTACCTTAAGACAATAAGATTTATTTATTTTTTACTATATGTATATATTGAAATCAATGACCCTCGGGGCGGGGCCAATTTTGACCCCAGGGCTATAATTTGAACAATCTTGCTAGAGGTTTACTACACAATGTTTCATGCAAAATATCTAACCTCTAGCATTTGTCAATTGCTAGAAGAATTGTTTTTGAAGTTTTTACTAAAAGTTTTTACTATATACATAAAAGGAAAACCAATGACCCCCGGGGCGGGGCTGATTTTGACCCCAGGGCTATAATTTGAACAATCTGGGTAGAGGTATACCAGGCAATGCCTTACGCAAAATATATAAGCTCTAGGCCTTTTGGGTCTTTACAAGAAGGTGTTTTAAGTTTAATATGTACATATAGTGAAAATCAATGACCCCGGGGCGGGGCAGATTTTGACCCAAGGGCTATAATTTGAACAATCTTGGTAAGGGTCTACCAGAAGATGCCTTATGCAAAATATCTAAGCTCTAGGCCTTTTGGGTTTTTACAAGAAGGTATTTTAAGTTTTTACTATATGTACATTGTGAAAATCAATGACCCTCGGGGCGGGGCCAATTTTGACCCCAGGGCTTTAATTTGAACAATCTTGTTAGAGGTCTACCAGACAATGCCTTATGCAAAATATCTAAGCTCTAGGCCTTTTGGGTCTTTACAAGAAGATTTTTTTAATTAATTCTTATAATTCCTTTTGGTTGCCCTTCACCAAAGGAACAATCCTGCCAAGTTTGGTTGAAATTGGACTAGTGGTTTTTCACAAGAAGATTTTTTAAGTTCACTATATAATCTATATAACACACACACAAACACACACACAAACACACACACACACAGGTGAATCGCTATATGCCACCGCATCGCAGATGCTGCGGTGGCATAAAAAATATTGTTTACATTCTAAAAGTATTGTTTCCATCCCAACTTTCGTAAAAAAAAATGTCAATAGTTCTAGATAACGTGTATATCGACGTATTTTACGCTTCAAAATCAACTAAAAACGCACAAGGTTACCAATTTGTTGCGTTCATTTACGCACGCTGTAAATTAATTACACAGAGAATGAAAATTTGAAGCGTTTTTGGTGTGTACTTTCATTTTCGAAACATCTTACTGACCGCTTCCGTTAAACAGTTGACTGTGTATCTATTTTTTAATTAATACTCGTCAAAATACTTTCAACTATTTTTTCTCCCAGTAAACCAGTCTTATTACGTCTTGATAAAATATATTGTTCTATTTTCTTTATAATTGCAAGCATTTATTAATACACATGTAGTGCATGGTTATTTCAAGGGCAATCGCAATAACTCGGCCCTTTACGTCAGTCTGGACTTCGAACATATGTGAATACACAGAACGGATGCGGTATTTCGGTCTAACCTGCGCTAAGAAACTAAACATTTAAACAAATAGTAGTTTTATGCTGGGAGTTGTTGACAAGTTTATTTCCAATATATGCTGTAAAAGTCCACCTAAAATAAGTGGATTCATAGGTACAATAGCAATTACATTATTTCACCTGTAACCACGTGGTAGAAATTCTTTCAATCCGTATTGTTTCCGATATTATTATAGATAATAGCCGAGGCAGTTCCGAATGCTTCAAGGGCTAATCAATTTGACATTTTTTTTAGCACAACTCGGTTGTTGGCAAAACTATTAAGTAAATGTGAATCATTATATACATGAATGGAGGCGCCGTAAGCATACATAAATCGGCAATTGACAGGTGTTTATCTGCATTGGTTATGTCATTGTCGTAGATTATTGAGTGTAAACAATATAAAATGCCGGTCTCCCTAATAACCGGCAAGCAACAAGAACCGACCAGAAGTAAAAAGGAAAAAATACCAATTAATTTCACTATTTCATCATTTATTAATCTCAATTCCTAATATTTTTAACATGAAAAACATAATGAATTCGTTCTGAACCATGTTAATAGGCAAATATCTATACCAACAAGAAGTCAGTCTCAGTTCCTCACCGTCAAGAACTCGGCCATCTTCGTTTCATTAATATTGATATTACATTAAGAATTTGTATATAAGTGTTAAAGCATAATTTATTTTATTAAAAATGTTGTATTATAAATAATAATTATCATGTTAAATGTATTCTAATTCAAATATGAATATCATTATTAACGAATTCCTTATGAGATAATTCGCGGCTACCGACAAGAAAGTTTCTTTATTGCCAGCGATTGGGTAGGTTTTGAAATAAGACGTCAAAAGACAAATTAAAAAAGCAGGCAACATATTCTAAGGGTGATTATACAGTATTCAAGAAGGAATACTGGAACTGAATACTGATATATAGTAATATATCATTATTCCTATAATTCTTAGTCATATATACATATCTATTCAAATTCATATCATCAATATAATTGTGCTCCCCCATCCCCTCTGCTATTGGCGTGCCCTGTTAAAACAGTCAGACATTGCTCTGTCTTTGCCCTGTCCTGTTTTTGTTTGGGCCGCCTTTCCTTGTTGATCTTGTTTATCATATTTTATGCTCACAACCGTGTTGTTTGTGCCTTGTGGCGGCTGTAAAAAGTCTCCCCGTACATGCAATCAATGTTGTTATGAGCCGCGCCAAGCATAAACAGCCGTTATAGTAATTTTTGGATATTTTCGGCTTTTTCCATCATGCGTTAGTGCATTTTTTAAATTTTCTTGTAATGTATAACTTTCTATACTTTATTCGACTCACATTTGCACGAAAAAGCTTAAACGTAACGGCTTTGAAAAAGCCGACGTCAAGTAACGCCACTAACGTCAACGTTGATAACATCATTTCAAAACGTCGAAAATGTATTTATTTACTTACGTAAAGAGACAGTGTGGCGTAATATAATTGAATTTATCACATAAACCGCGGCACAGGAGTATAAATAAGCTATTTTATAAATAAAAAACGATATTAAACTAGTGTTATAACATTTTGACGTGACGTCATTTGCGCTATATATAAACATAGCGTAAAAGCGCGCTAATGTAAGCGTACACTATAGGCGCGTCAATGAAAAATGACAAATGATATTTTCAACTGTTAATAGTTTTTATATTATATATGCAATAAATAAAATATCATTATTTATTAAATAAAAAATATATTATTTTCGTGTAGATTCAATACTAAATTTATTGAAGTCGTTGAATAAAACAATATTTTGCTATAAGGTTCACTTAATATGATTTTATTCAACTCGTTCAATAAATTTAGTAAAAAAATTACGTACACTCATCCAAAATTATCTATTTCTGTAATTATTAAATAAAACATTATCTAAAAATAACATTAAAATGTTACTTTAATGATAATAGGTCACAAATATCAGTTACTACGAAAACGCTGTGATCGTAGAAGCACAACAGTAAATACTCAAAACCACCACTGTACACAGAATAGTAAGTTTATCATGAGATACACCAGCTTAAATATATCCTTGACACTTGATACTTTAGGAACTAGTGTATAGAAATTTGTATAACTAATCACTGCCCATCGCTTGACGGGGGAACTGGGCAAAGAACATCTTGGAACTGGCGTCTCACAAGTGGTCTGACGTGACGGTACAAGTACGTCTGACGTTCCCGGCTTAATCCTGCAGGATGTATGACAGATGGAAGGTCATTTCTATCCATTTGTAGATAGTTCGTCTTACAAATTACAAATCGTATTTCATTAGTATCATCTGCAGCTACCTTCATGTAAACTATATACCGGGTTCGAGTGACGTGAAACGGAAGTGGTGATATTTTGAGATGTTCGGCACTTTTTTGAATCTGTCTGCGAGGAACACCTTCCAGCCTTTCCACATCCATTCACCATAAGTAACGGGAACATTACTGTGTGCTGACTTCAGTACTACTTCCGTCACGTGTTGGAGAGTATCACAATTTGAACGCCGATACAACTTCTTTATCGTTCCAAATCCCGCGTCGATCAAGCACCTGAATATATAAAGTTAAATGCAAAACAAATATGATTGGTGAGGTAAAGCTCAAATTCCTGAGAATTTTACCATTGACTTATTAATATTAATGAGGATAAAGATTTGATCAGCAGTGTATTTGTCATTTCATTCGCATGTTTTACTGACACCATCAATTAGCTTATGACGTAGAAATATTTTACGGTAATTAAACCTTTTCCGGTCAATTCTATATTATATTACATGATTTTACAGTCTGAACTCGTGCTTTACATTTCCTTCTTTTTCATATTATTAGAGATTAAGAAAACATGTTTTAAAATCAAGTTCTCGTCTCATTTAGGCTTAATATAGTATTTGTTTTTTCGGCGAAAATAATATCTTTTCTAAATAATTAACGAAATTGCTTGTTAACCGTTTATAGAACAATTAAAAAATCAAAGCTACCTTGTATGTCCTGGTAACTGCATCATGTATTTGATATTTCTATGTGATCCAATCATCGTGCGCCATGACAAGTAGGCTAGTACGTATCTATTCTTATTCTGACCTGTGGAAAAGATTTAAATTCATGTATTTAATTACATACAATAATGTTAAAGAATTGAGAAAATCAAATAAAGCTAAATTAAAAAAAAGCAAAGCTCTAAAGTTACATTATGTTATTGTAATATCCTGTAGTAACTCTATTATTTTTCAATCATTACTACTTCTTATTAAATCTCAATACATGTACATTTTAGAAAAAAAAAGAATACTAAACAGTAAACAAGTTTAGTTTTAAGGAACTATTTTACACCGGCATTTTTATGGCACAGTTCAAACTGAGGCAGTTACAACTAATAAGAATACTTGAGATGTGAAAAATAACTACCAAAACAATTATCTGCGTGAATCCCACAATCACTTTCTCCAGTACCGAACGAGTTGAAGGCATGGTCTAGCATTGAGATGACCGAGTCTGGTCCATGTACAAGTGTGCCATCTTGTCCTAAAACAAAAACAAAAATTACATAAACTTGATATTTGAACTAATTTGCTGTAATTTAGAAGACACGATGAGATTCAATCCTGTTTGACTTGAAATGTTACAAAAAAAAAATACTGCATGCATTGCAGTTACAAAAAAAAACACTTTAAAGTATGCTTATCATGCACATACTGGATAATAATTTATTTAGTAATTTTTTTATTTAATTTTCTATTATAATTTTACAGAAATGCCGAAAAACTGTTTTAATTACCAATTGTTTTGTCCTCATCTATGAGATAAATGTACTGTTTGTAGCCATCGGCTCGGAAACCAAATATCTGAAAGATACAGCATGTACACATTTACTGCATAGAAAAATTATTCAAAGTATAGATTTTGAAAACGGAAAGAAAATTTATATTAACTATGGTACTAACAGGTAATTTTCACGTTTATAGTAATTGTAAAAGAAACAAAAAAGTTTACAATGCATACATGAAAAATAAATAATTAGCATAGTTAGATTGAAACTCCTACCTGCACTTTTCTCGGCTGAATGAAAAATGTGGGTCCCTTTTCTTGTGCATGGTGTGGTAACTTAACATACTGACTGAAGTCAAATGTATAATGTACGTCATTTGTAGAAAAGTTATCACCGGCAGCCTGGTTCTGTTGTTCCCGGTTTACAAACATTGCTTTTGATTTTTCTACAAGTTCCACGTAAAGATCACGTTCCTTTCTAGCTTTCAGCACATGTTGATGGTATTTCAATGTTGCATCTATCTTGTCGTTTTCACTCTGGGCAAGCTTAATATCCTGTTTACAGTCCTCACAGGCTTTACACACATCCTCTTTCGGCGACGCTATTTTTATATGAGGGACACAATTATTCCATATATCTTTAAATGTCGATAAACCAACATAGCGCTTTCCAACTTCCGTACAGCGTGTAACGTAATCACTGTGCACTGAATGTTTTGTATCAGATGACGGTAAATATATAGGGGCCTCATCATCCCTCCCCCTTAGTGCTGCAGGCTGAGGCAATCCCTCCTCGTTTGCGTAACTCAGTATATACTTAACTGCATCTTTAATAACGTCTGGAGGAAATGCATTTGGAGCACGTCTTCCTGTATGACCGTGAACACGTGGTTGAGCACCGTGTTCTTCCATATGGTGTTTGATATTTCTCAGTTGCCTGTCTTTTACATCAAAGACCACCAGAAAGGTTTCATGGCAAACTTTTACTCCATCAAAATAATATTCATAACGGGAGCGTTTGCGATCTTCTTTACATCTTATGTCAGAATTTATCTTTTTAAGGGTTCCCATTATTAGCATTTCCTTCTCATTTTTTGTCATTTCCCTTAGATTAAGAATATTTGCTTCAATCTGAGGAAAGGATAAGTTACTGAAGCAGTTTTTAGTACATTTAAAGCCACTGTCATAAATGTGTTTCAGATTGTCAATGTCACTCTGCGGATCATCACTATTTTGGTAAGTGTCAGCATTACCTTGATTGTCTGCATTAACAGGATCCAAAACAAGACTAGCTGTAAAATATCTGTCGAGTCGTGACTCAATGGATATATCTGGTGCCTCTATAACTTCATTTTCACTTTCATTTCGGATGGCTACAGAATTACACGTGTTTGACTGATGTGACAAACCGAAACTTGACAGAAGATCATCCAGCTCCTGTAAAAAAATATAAAAATAGATGTAGATATTTAATCTCATTAAATAATATTTATAAGAAGTTATCTTTAATTTAAAAAAAAAAAGTAATTAAAAAAAAGAGTGGCGTTAGCGAGAATCGAACCCATGACTAACGGGTCGTCAGTCCACAACACTAACCACTCGGCTATGCAGTCAACATGCTTTACAGACGTTAAAAAAATATCAGTATTTTGATACGCAAAAAAATTACCGAGTAAAGTTCTTGCCCGCTTAATTTTAAATTTAAAAGTTTTATTCATTAAGGGACGGGGTGTGAGGTGATGGGAGCTATAAAATTATAACAGTTTTAATCTAATAAACACAATAAAATATGTTGTTACGGATCTATCTTTTTCTTTTAAGTTTAAAATATGATAAACAAGATCGACAAGGAAAGGCGGCATTCAATGAACGCAGCCCCCATCCGACCCAGCAAAGCCATCTTAAAAATAACTTTTTTCAACGGGATGTCGGGAATGGCTCATACTTGTCGGTATGTTTGCAGATTATCTGTACGCCTACGGGATTATAACCTGTAGCCGTTGGCAATTTAGTTTAAATTAATTTAGATAACTTAAAGCGCCAATTTTAACGATCATGTGCTTTGATGACACATGTTGAAAATTCATGAAAAATGAATGTTACTTTCTTTCATTATCCGAACGAAAACAAGTTGTATTATGGAGATTTTTATTCCTAAACACTTTATAAAATGTGTCCTATATGTAAAAACAAGATTAAACTAAAACATTACCTCGAAAGTGTCTATATTTGTTGTGTTTACAATCTGTCATGTAAAAATACGGGCGCCGCCATCTTTCTACGTCATCACTAATTTTGACGTCATATTTCGCAGAATAATTAATTATACGATAACGGCTGTTTATGCTTGGCGCGGCTCTTATATTTTCATCCTCAAGGGATTGTTAGGCGTTCAGTGTCGGTGTCCCCCTCCATGTCCAGCCTTCATAGACTAATGGTTTATATTTATTTCCACTTAATTTTATTTTTTTACCCAAATTTTCTTTAATCTTACCATTTTGCAGGTTCTGTGTATAATGTGGCACTAATATTCTAGTCTCAGTTACTTTAATATTTGGTGCCCCACTGGACACGGAATCATTTTATTACTACATTATAATTTAATTATGAATACATTGAATAGAAACAATACACACTTTCTTTCACCTTTTCGGGTACATTCTACGTCTACTAATTCTTTACAGATTAGCAATTACAGTACACAGGCTGGGTGATTCTAAATTTTTTGCCGAAACGGTGTCACTCCACCTTGAGTTCTTATTTAAATGAAAATGAAATAAAAATGAAATCGAAATTATTTGTTATATAAATTAAACATAATTATAAGGTAGAAAGTGATTGATTTTTATTTCATTTCTCACAAAAAGACCAATAAATTGCGATTTGTTCACACAAGGGGTCCAAAATTAACAATGTCACTTGTTTTAACATCCATCTTTATACGCTTACTAGGCGTCTAGTTAAAAGAGTTCAATTCTTTTTTTGTATTCAAAGGAATTAAATAGACAATATAAGATGTCTATTTTTGAGCCAGAAATATATTATTTACATCAATTCAATTTATTTACTTTCATTTTTTATGGTAACTTGAATTCATGTCATTACCAAAACGGTCACAAATAAACTCAATTAGTCGACAGCGATATTATTATTCGTCCAATAACTCGTGACGTCATAGAAAAGTTGAAATCGGCGCGAAAATCTGTTTTGGGCGCATGTGACATGCAAATGGCTGACGCTGAAATATTTACCAGGTAAGTTTCAGATTTTTATGCGTATGTTTTTTTATCTAGTCATTACCGAATGTTACATAGCAACTAAATTTGTACTATTATTCACAATCGCTCTATATTTGTATATATAAAAATATGTGTACGTTGAAAAAATATAACGGTAAACATTACACAGTCTGGGCCATTCAGACGCTTATTGAGAAAAATAATTAAAATGTCATTACCGCAACAGTCATTACCGAAACAGGGTTTTATGCATTGGTAATGACAAAAATGTTTCGGAGATGACTTTTTTAACTAAAGTGTTAATAAATATGCAGATGTCTTGTCATATTGTCTGATAAATTTTTCTTCTTAATATGTTTAGGTGAACTGTTATCAGGATTTAAGAAAAAAGATATAAGTTTTTTCAGAACAAGTTATTGGAGAAGTTTATATGATATATTATGATAATATGTCATAATTGCAAGCAAAAACACATTTTCTATCTAAAAGTATGTGTTTAAATAAAAACCATAGTGATGGTTTGCAATCAATCTTGTAAATCAGAAATATTTAGAACAACTGAAAACATTTCAATTGAACAATTTTACACCCGTAAAATTAAGTTTCGGTAATGACATGATACTTTTCTCTCATTACAGAACACATCAATAGAGTGAAGAAACAGATAGAAATACTGAATGATCAAATTAAAAAAAGGCAGAATTATTTATCGAACAACAAAATCAACACAAAGAACCCTGAATCTGTGCAAAACTTTATAGAAAGAAATTGAAACTTTACAAGATTGTATAAAACTGAAGAAAAAGTGAAATATCGAATTTCAACTGATCAGCTTCAGCAATTATGAAACATGGCTCTCACAAGTGGAGAACGCGCTGCCTTATGGAGAGAAAACGACAAAGAGAGGACCCACAGCAAACACACGTAGCATACAAAGAAAAAGAAAGGACAAAGGTACCAAAAAGAGATAAAGAATCAGGTCAGCTAAAGTCTATTTCTGAATTGAGTGCCAGAGACCAAAGAAAAAGAAGGAGGAACTGGAAATATAACCAAAGATCTAAAACGTAAAAAAAGATAAAGAACTAATGAAGGGTTTACAGGCACAATTGTGTCTCCACCATCTACACCAGATCACGTATAGTTCAACTTCAAAGTAACCAATTAAGTGAGTCAAATAGATTAAGAGGTAGAAAAAAAAAGAATTTAAATCGATCAAAGCTTAACAGAGATCAGTTTAAATTAAGAATTGAGCTAAATAAAGAAAGAAAGACTAAAGAATAAATACAAATCAAGGTATTATCGAATGAGAAGAAAGAAAGATGAATCTGACAGTGAAATAAACAATGAAAGTACAGAAAATTTATGAAAAAAGAAAGCACAAACGAAAACACATTTGACACACTATTGTCTGTTGTTTGAGAAACATAAGAAAACGATACAAGATAGGAGAAAGTGCCGAAGAAACAACTGATTAAGAATTTACTGTACAAGAGAAGCAATTCTTAGAATATACAAAATAAGGCATGCATTATGCCAAACAGAAGACGGGAATAAACGAAATCCGTATCAGAAAGTCTCGCACTATTTCTATGACAAAACAAACCATATTGAAGTCTAGTATAGATGATTTTCTTTGAAAGAGACGATAACTGCTAGAATTAAAGGAGGGCAAAAAAATACACTATTACACGAAGAAAGATAAAGAAACAAAATAAGGCTATTAAATGACAGTATTAAACATCTCCACGAAAATTTCTTTTTGAAATGGGCAAACGGATAAGCTATAGCTTTTCGCACGAATTGAAACCTTTTTGGTTATAAGAGCATCTGAGAAGGATAGAGAAACATGCCTTTGTAAAACTCACGAAAACCCAACTATGAAATCGTCAATAAATTATATGATGAAAAAGACACCAAAAGACCTACGGCCAACTTATTCATGGTATTACATGTGATATACAAAGAATAAATATTGTATGTATAGCACAATGCAATCAGTGTTAAGCTTAAAGAAATTAACACAAAACCAGAAACAGAAAACCTAAATTATGAAAAATAGTTGAATGGAGGGAATGGAAATCTGATTTGTGATCGAGAAAGAAAAACTATCTGAAAATGGTGAAATTATCTAAAACCAAACATAACGTAACAGTCAAGAAAACTGAAACAGGCACAATAACGACACTCTGTTAATGAACTGCAACAAGATATAAACGAGATTAGCAAGACAATGAATTCAACATAAATCTCATCAATACTTGCAGTTGAAGCACTTGAAAGATTCATGCAAAACAAATGAATTAAATATTGCATACAGACTTTTCGGAAAATTACCTTTGTAAAATACAAGAGTGAAATACAAAGTGTGCACTTTGGGTTTCTCCAAGAGACAAATTTCCATACATACCGTGATGGCTTATACTCACCAGAAGTCAAAAGCATTTGCTACAATATCAGACAATACTTCCCATAAAGTAGTTGGAATCTGGGCCCACCTTGAACCAGTTATAAAGCGAATGAAACGACTAAACCCTGGTTTAATAACATATTACATTTTATATCTGATGGGCCAAACAAGCCAGTACAGTGGAGTAAGTCCAATTTCTACATGTTTTCCACGAAACTCTTTGACACCTCGGATTTTCTGCTGGAAACATGGAACTTTATGGAAGCAAGCCATGGAAAGGGGGCCCCCGATGGCAATCGGTGCTGTCATCAAAAGAACAGCAGATACTGTTGTGAACACTTAAAGGTCAAGATATCACTAAAACAGCAGATTTGATTGAAGGTATGTATATAAATTCCCTAGTTGAATGCACAGGGCAATATAACAAATATTCAGTGAACATACAGATGTGAAAAATGCGTCAACCAGATATAAGAATGGCTCCTAAATTACGGTTTAATTACAGTTAAATTATTTTTTATTTTGTATCTTTTCATAAAGTTATAAATACTTTAAATCGTTCTGCCTGAAGAAAAATCATAGCTTTACTTATAGTCTGTAACCACTTCAAGTCATAACAATACATTCGCTATACAAGATTCAATTAGCTTTTTATGATTTAACCTATTCATCGTTATTTTACAGGAATTCGTAATACGGGCACTTCTATAGAACTGATTGAGATTTCTGGTAACGACTTTCGTGAACATTTTATACCGGCTAATGATGATGTTCCGTCTGTTAAAGAGACAATGAAAGCTACATCAGGTAATATTGTAATTTCATTATCAGTTTATTTAGTGATAATTCATTAAAATTTAATTGAAAATAGAACAAAATTATACTGTAATAGGGACAATAGTTAGTAAATTTAGCTATACCGGCTAATGATGATGTTCCGTCTGTTTAAAGAGACAAATGAAGCTACATCAGGTAATATTGTAATTTCATTATCAGTTTTATTTAGTGATAATTCATTAAAATTTTAATTGAAAAAGAACAAAATTATAACTGTAATAGGACAATAGTTAGTAAATTTAGGAAACAGATCTAAATTTTTGAGTGACTTTTGTTGTAGAATAATGCATCCAGTTCGAGTTCAAAATGTGCTGTAATATAACCACGAAGGCTGGTAGGCCTGAGTGATTAATACAAAGCATTTTGAACGATAGAAACGATATAACATGGTCGATATAAATTTAACTTTAATTTGTTTTCAGATTGTTGTTAAGCAAGAAAGGAGTTTGTGTCATCTCGAGTTTTGAGTTGTTTCTGTTCAGAGAATTGCGAATGTTTTAATCTGAAATCTACAACACTTCTGTCAACAGGTAATACTTTGCTAAATAGCAATACTCAATTCAAACATATCCATCAGATTGTAGCTCTTTCAAACTGTCAACAGTCATTTTTGTAGATGATATTCATAAGAAAATTGTAAAACATTTATAGCTTCAGTTTTTGACTTTTATAGATATAACAAGTATAGTTGTTTAATATACCAGAATTGCCCTTAATTAGAATTTTTTACAATAAGTATACCTGATTTGTGTGTGTTATTTTAGTACAGCTCTAAAATTACAACTCTTTTCAGGGGACACCAAATTCATCTGCTGAAGTGGAATGTGCTAGGCACCACTGTGTCTGTACGAACGAAATATTTCGGTAATTATTAATATATAGATCTATACGCTTAATATGATTCTGTGTTTTTTTGAAAGAGAGTTTAAAAAATCAACTTACAATATATAATTTATGAATTGTTATTCAGGTTTCAGAATGTCCATCGGAACTTTTATTTTAATTATACATGTAATTGCATAGATCTATCACATATAAAAGTATGCGATGATAAACTGTAGTCATCTTAAAATATATGATGAAGATATTATTGTGTTAATTTTTTTCAGAGCTCAGTGCTTCAGAAGAAAATTCTTAATGTTGAAGAATCATTGATTGGACTGTACTGTGTAGTAGAATATGAGAACAATGCCATATCCAGGATTGATTCTTGACGTTGATGAAAATGATTTAGAGGTTAAAGTGATGCACAGAATTGGTGTAAATAGATTTTTTTGGCCGTTATTGGAGGACAGGATATGGTACCATAAACAGAAAGTGGTAACTTTACTCAAGGAAGAACCACAGAAGGTCACAAACAGGCACCGTGAACTTCCGTCAATAATTTGAAAGTGCATCGTGTCAGAAATGAATTTAGATTCTTAAGACTGACCTATATAAATTCTGAGTGTTTTTTTCTCTCTCGTTGTTTGATTATCAAGAAGCAGAGACTCAGTAAATATTATCAAATATGGCCGCATATATGATACTATTACACATTTGGTAATTAAATTATAATTAATGTGTGTTAGCTCTATATGTTACAAAATTTTGAATGTTTATCTACAGTTTTTTACTACAACTAAGTTTTTTCATGTTAAACAGTTTGAGTATGACCAATTAAAGTTATAATATTGTATTTTCATGTTCTATCGGCAATAAAGTTTTTGTTAGTTACTATTGTGTTACGTAAATAAGCATTCAACACAGATGTAGATTTCAATTGTCATCACCATAACGCAGGCGTCACTTCCACAACGCTGTGGTCATTTACCATAACCTCACTTGTCTTTTAATTTTATTTTTTCCCTTTTAAGAAATATCGAAGACAATTTTAAGCATTTCTCATTTATTTCATTTATACATTTATTATACAACAAAAATTTTTAACAATTTGTATCCCTATTTAGGTGAAAAATATATTCTAATGTTGGTATTTTTTTACTTTTATGGAGGTTCCTGATTTGTCAAATGAAACGAGTTTTTCTGAACATAGATTTAACATGTTATTAAATCAAAAGATGTAATAGAGGTCGTTTTACTGAATAACCTTGTATGAACAAATGATATCCCTACCCATTTTTTATTATTTTGCATTTAAAAAAAGTTGTGGTAATGACTCTGAAGTGTTTGCTCACCCGATTCATTAATAAAATATGAAAAATCAGACAATATCTATGCACGGAATTCAATATCAAATGATGCTAGATAACAATATAAATGAATGAAATGACTGAAGTTGAGAATTTTGCGATATCCAGTCGAGCCTTTGATCTTTCAACAAAAAGGCAAAAACTATAGAATCACCCACCTAGACGAACACCATCCGTCGTTTTTTCGCCTTTAAACTTTTCATCTGTTAATTCATTTTATATTCCACAATCCACTAACTCTAATATTTTTAATAATTCTTTACGCATTAGGCTTTCTCCTATAAAACATACCATTCTTAAGAAATATAATATCACACATACTAATTATCCCATAGTGCTAGAGTGTTCCTTCTATTAATAAGTGTAATTCTAAGATGTGCGGATGTTGTAACTTTTTATCGCACAGGTCTACAATAACCTCTAATGGTAAATGGGAGAACTTTTAATATTATTTTTAAATACAGATATTGACTGAAAGGCAACTCATTTTGTTTATGTTTTTAACTTGAAACACCCCTGGGTGTGGCATACAGTATGTTGGTCAGAGACAGGACGTTCTCTTAAAATTCGATTCCGTGAGAAATCGCACAAAAATTTAACAACTTTTCTATATCAACATTTTCGTAAAGATGGTCATTCATTTAAAAATGTTTCAATTCAACCAGTGGAACAAATAATTTATGAATTCTGATGCTTCTGCTAGTTTTAAAAAAGTTAAAGTTAGACACTTTAGCAGAAATAAAATGGATCAAGAACTTACAAACGCCTTTTTCCACTTGGCCTAAATGACAATATTTTTCAAACAAGGTACACTCTCTAAAGATCCAAACATTGATATATTTTCTATTCTGAATATTCGTAAAACGTAAATCCCGATCTCACGGAGTACGTAGAAATGGCAACATCAAACGTAAATCTTAAAATTACCCTGTCTGTCACCGACTTAAATATTATCTTAAAGAACTCTGGTAAAACATGCAATTTTATCAACGTCTTACTTCCCTTCATTATCACATCTCTGAAAATCTTAGAACGCGGAAGCAGATAATATAGTTATTCAAACAGATCCTTTTATATAATACAGCAGCTTATCTTATTCAAAGTTTATACTCCAGCACGTCTTAAGACCTCATATCGACAACGACTTCTGACCACAACAGGCATTTCTAAAAGTAACATTTCTTAATAAAGGTATCGATTTCATCGATTTACCAAGTATTTTTCGTGATAAACGTGTCACTAATTCCAGTTCCTTTATACTTCAAAAAACACCGGAGATACCAATTATTTGCTATAATTATAAGAAACCTGTTAGAAATATCATATTTAATTACAACAAAGTGGTTTCTGACTTAGATATTCAGTCTAATACTCCAGCAACTTGAGACTGCAATACTTCTAAATTCTGTAATTCAGATTTTGGCCATATAATCACTGGTAATTTTGATATAATTGCAGACAAAAGAATTCGTAACTTATTCTTGATAGGACCTAAATACAGAATTCCTTCTGAAATTGATTTTAATGCTTGTCGTGGTCAGATTGCTGAATCTATAGAGGATTTTTCGGTCAAATGGGTGTCGCCGTGAAAATTGCGGGTAGTAATGCTCTTGTTACATGGAAACGGTAAACATCTTTAAAAATTTATTGATTTCACGTAATCAATTTTTATCGTTGGAAATGAACATTTTTTGCCCCCTAAAAACCAAGACTTTACTTTAAGACATCCTGAAGAAAGATTTTCTAGCTTTTCATTCAAAATTTTTTTTGGTGCCAGCGGACAAAGGCGGCCCTATAATTTATAAATGTATGACGACAATCCATTTACATTAAAACGCTTTTTGGCATAAGGAGCTTAATAGTACTACTGCGTATTTCTAAAACCTCTGGGCCTTTCCGAAAAAGAACATTGGTAAACAATCATATTAACTTCAATATTTCAAATCTTAAAGGTACAAATTAATGAAAAAGAACTTAAACCTTCCTATTATGTATTGGATTCCTAAATACATAAATAACTTAACCCAAAGGCTAGATTTCATTGCTAAATTCTACATCTTGCACTAACAAGTAAACTTTTCTAATTTTATTGGCGTCTTGTTTGACTGCCATTAAAACACATGTAATTAGATATTGTGGTAAAGTCTATGAAAACACAGGCAAACATCTCTTTTGGTCAATTAAAAATTCTGGTGAAATCTTGGATAAATTCAAAATTAAGAAAACTTTCAAGCTTCAACTGTCAGTACATACGATTTTTCTACACTTTATACCAACTTTGCCACATAAATTAATCAATGATAAACTAATTTCCCTAATTCAGAAAACTTTTGCACGGGAAAAAGTTACCATTTCTAGCATGTAAATTCTAACAAAGCTTTTTTTACTAACGGTATTGTAAAACATTATACTATGTGGACCCTGTGACGAAGTTTGTAGAGCACTCTCTTTTCTTTTAGACAACATTTATGTCAGGTTTGGTAATACCCATTTAACAGATCATAGGAATTCTTATGGGTACTAATTGTGCACCCCTGGTGTTATATTTTCTGGTCCTTCGGGATCATTGATGCCAACACTATAAAGTGTTGAGAATTGAGTACCGCTCAAGCCGGTGCTAGGGGGCGTTAGGGATGTTGCACGTATTCATAATCCCTCATGTACAGACTCAATCAAACCGAGTCTGCAATTCTTATGTTATTTTGTTGTGATTAATGCTTCCGAGGGATGCACTTTGTTTCCAGAATTTTGTACTTCACAACAGCAGGTGTCAAGTGCTGTGTGGCAGCCGTAAAAAGTTGCCCCGTACTTCACTTCAGTGTTGTTATATTTTCTGGTCCTTCGGGATCATTGATGCCAACACTATAAAGTGTTGAGAATTGAGTACCGCTCAAGCCGGTGCTAGGGGGCGTTAGGGATGTTGCACGTATTCATAATCCCTCATGTACAGACTCAATCAAACCGAGTCTGCAATTCTTATGTTATTTTGTTGTGATTAATGCTTCCGAGGGATCACTTTGTTTCCAGAATTTTGTAATTCACAACAGCAGGTGTCAAGTGCCGTGTGGCAGCCGTAAAAAGTTGCCCCGTACTTCACTTCAGTGTTGTTATATTTTCTGGTCCTTCGGGATCATTGATTCCAACACTATAAAGTGTTGAGAATTGAGTACCGCTCAAGCCGGTGCTAGGGGGCGTTAGGGATGTTGCACTTATTCATTATCCCTCATGTACAGACTCAATCAAACCGAGTCTGCAATTCTTATGTTATTTTGTTGTGATTGATGCTTCCGAGGGATCACTTTGTTTCCAGAATTTTGTAATTCACAACAGCAGGTGTCAAGTGCTGTGTGGCAGCTGTAAAAAGTTGCCCCGTACTTCACTTCAGTGTTGTTATATTTTCTGGTCCTTCGGGATCATTGATGCCAACACTATAAAGTGTTGAGAATTGAGTACCGCTCAAAGCCGGTGCTAGGGGGCGTGAGGGATGTTGCACTTATTCATTATCCCTCATGTACAGACTCAATCAAACCGAGTCTGCAATTCTTATGTTATTTTGTTGTGATTGATGCTTCCGAGGGATCACTTTACTTCCAGAATTTTGTACTTCACAACAGCAGGTGTCAAGTGCCGTGTGGCAGCCGTAAAAAGTTGCCCCGTACTTCACTTCAGTGTTGTTATATTTTCTGGTCCTTCGGGATCATTGATGCCAACACTATAAAGTGTTGAGAATTGAGTACCGCTCAAGCCGGTGCTAGGGGGCGTTAGGGATGTTGCACTTATTCATTATCCCTCATGTACAGACTCAATCAAACCGAGTCTGCAATTCTTATGTTATTTTGTTGTGATTAACTTGTTTTCCAGAATTTAATAAAACGAACTCTTCAAATTTAGTACATCATTTTAGGATCTCATATTACTATAACAACAATTCTATTCACAGACGACGAAAATCTATGATAAAAGAGATGACTTTGACTTTTGTATAGTTAATATCCACATTTTAGATGAGACGTACACCCATGCAACATCTTACGGATTTAATGTTTCCCAGCTTCCGAGGGTAATTTTTCTGCTGTTTTTACTAAATTCATTAAACGTTTTTATTAAAAGAGGTTATGACCCACTTTGTTTCCAGAACGCTTTCCTCTTTTGATTGCATCTGACGGACCAAGTGGGAGACTCTATGATGGATGGATAGTTCGTAAAGCCCTTTGGGACTGAATTGTCTTAATGTTCGTCTTCTGCTTGCTTCGTGGGGCCCTTGTAGGTGATTTTCTTTGTTGCTCTGTCTTCCTTTAGGACATTGAGTACTTTTGTTATGGTCATTGGGTTGGTTCACTTTTATATGTTTCTACATGATCATTTTAGTGTTTTACTTATTTAACTTTTTGTAACCATGACAACTGGTTAGAATTTCACTTGGCGGGGATTCATTTTATTTACACTGTCTCGTTTATAGGAACATGGTGGGGCTAAGAGCGAGGTTTGGTGCACCATTAACCGTTTAAAAAACTCCCCAGCAGTCATTATTATGCTGCTGACCGTTCCAAGGCGGCGCCCCACTGTGTTTCCTCAGATGTATGTCTTATGTTGTTTCATACTGTTTTGGTGACACGTTTGCTTGTGTCCCTTGTTGTTTTCTCGTCTACGGTAAGTTCTTCCCCATTGCCTCTAGTTTTTATTTCTTTGATTACTCCCCACCCCCTCCCCCCCCCCCCCCGGACTCCTGTCCCTTCCCCTTTGTGGGCCTATTTTTATTTTCCTTGAATTCCTAATCAGTTACAAATTAATTATCATTTAATGATTAACCTGTCCGTGCTCTGTCTTTGCCCTGTCCTGTTTTTGTTTGGGGTCCCCCTGGGCTCCTTGCCATTGGTTCTTGTTGCTGGGTCATGTGGGGGTTGCGTTCATTGAACGCCGCCTTTCCTTGTTGATCTTGTTTATCATATTTGATACAGTCCTTAGATCAGAATATAACTCTATATCATCGTTTAATAGTTCAAAGAAATCACATGTATGCAGATTAGAATGCACATTTTTATATACCATTGAGTTCTTGGGCAGTATGTAACATACACAAAAACAAATATCAACATTAAGTCTTAATTCCTTTTTATTTAGTTTAAACCGTACAATGCCCCTAATATCGCTTTTAATCAATTCAATTTTACCAAATGACCAAGATTTAAAGTAGACTATAATCATTTCACTGTCATGTTAAGATCTACGATGCTATTTCGCTTTGTTGCATAATCATAAATGTCAATATTACTACTTTGCGATCACCAGGTCATAACATAACAATGTCCATTCAAACGCATGAAATATTTCCGCGATTACGTCAGTTATCTTATTTAATAATAGGGTGTAAACTGCATGATTTCTGTTGTTTCTGCTTACTTACACAAGCATAAACAAAGATCCATTAAATGCTCACTCCCAAGTTTTGTTTTAGATATCTGTTTCTTAATCCTCATCCCGTAATACAAAAGTTATTTTTGTTTCTTATGCTCAATGTTTTAACAACCGTTCCACGCATAATTTTTCAAATAATATAGAATTGTATAGTTAAATCACTTCCCCTCAATTTTAAATCATTATTTTTTAAAAATGTATTATGGCAAGATTGTATTGTTTGTTTCAAACTGTGCTATGACTACTATTGCTCCAGTGTTGTCGGTTGTGTAAAATAAAGTTAACTTGGAATTTTGTCAGCATCAAACTGTTTTGTTTAAAATGATTATGTTAAAATGTGAAGTTATCTTCCAGGAGAACTACACTGTAAATATATCTGTTGATGTTTCAAAATTCAAAATTTTACCAGTTCATGTAAATTCTGCATAAACAGGTACTAGGGCGATGGATGAACGGTAACTTGCACTTTTCAGTACCGATCATAAATATGCTCAATTAAACCAAGATAGCAACATCTTTAATTTTGCCATCTATGGCTTTCTCTAGGGATTCCGTTGTTCTCTGTTTTTGATTAGTTATAACGAAATATTAACGAAATTTTGAAATAAAAAGTCCGTCCGTACAGCAAAAAAACAACTTCATCTTTATGCCATATTAAAAGTTTCTTTCGTATTGTGTCTGTATTCAGATGAATTTTTTAAAATATAAATTTAAAGTACATTTATTTTTATGCGTTAACCCGGTGAGTGAGTTTGATTTACTCGGTTGTAGCGTGCTTTGTTTTTACAGTACATTAATAAAAAGCTTACAAAGTCGTCCATAAAAAGTTCATACTGACTGAGCTAAGTAATAGTCATAGTACATGAAACGAGTTAGTTACGAGGATATAACACTGGCTGGGGCGACATCAAGGGGTGTTTCTGCTAAAAATAAAAGCGAGGCCGTTAGGCCGTGATATTTTTTTGGCAGAAACATCCCGAGATGTCGCCCCAGCCAGTGTTATACCCCCGTAACTAACGAGTTTCATATACTATAACTGTCTGATCGCAATGACTTAATGTTTTCTTTTTTGTAATAGAAACTTATAAATAAATAAATTACAGTTATTTATGATCAGGCAGTTTTTTCAAGTTGTCATTTCAGTTCTTTATAATAA